>NC_142037.1:49451071-49754101 GCF_982192425.1 Myodes glareolus | reverse complement strand
TTATATAAATACCATATGTTTACAAAATGCTTTCAGCAGCTGCCTCTTGGTGTTTGGGGAATATTGAGTTTCTCTGGTGCTCTAGTGAAAGGTTGTTTCTTTAGCTGAAGTAGAGGAGCATCTATCTAGACAAACCACTTCCCAAGAGGAACTTGATAGTTGCTCCTAAGAGCTCAGTTACGTTGTCATTGTCCATATGTCTTTAACAGTGGGATGGTTAAAAGCATAAGCTCTGGATACAGACTGACTTGATTCATAATCATTATTCTTGGATCTAAAAAGTGTGACCTATGCCAGGTCATATGTTTTCTTTAATTTACCCACCTGTGATGGATTTAATGAGAACAATACTTATCGATTCATATGCTTGAAAACTTGGTCCCCAGTGGGTAGAACTACTTAGTAGGGATAAGAATGTGTGGTTCTGTTGGAGAAGGTACATCATTAAGTACAATTTTGAGGTTTCAAAAACCCATGTAATTCCCAGTTAGCTGTCTCTCTGTTTTCAGATTGATGATCTGGATTTTGCTCTAGCTTGTATGGCAGCACCATTTCTGCCTGTTATTTGCTATTCTTCCTGCCATAGTGTTCATAGACTCTAACTTTATAAAACCATGGGCTCCAAGACTAAATGCTTTCTTTTAAAATTTGTCTTTATCATGGTTCTCTATCAATAAAATATATAAATAACTGAGGTGGGACCTGTTTTTGAAAAGATTGTTATAGTTCCTAACTTGTAAAACTGATTCCTATATGAAGTAAGTGCTACATAGAAATATCAACATCTGTGATTAAATCTTCTACTTACATTGCTTTGAGTAGAGCATATCATCAAGCAGCCCAGGCAAGAGCAGTTTCTTGCCCAAATGGCTAATGAATTCCATAAGGAAATTCTTTTTTGCCCATAATCCTCTTGAAGTAGACTGATGATGCTAGGAGCAGATGTGGCTAATTGTCATGAAAAATTCTAAGTTTTTAAAATATTTTATATACCATATTCGGTTAGTTTTTGAAAGGTTTGAAGGATGCCTATCTAACTGAAATATATCTGTATATATCTAGAAAACCTAACTAACATTACTACAAGCTTGATTATTATAGATGACTATCTATTAACCTTGATTTTAGTTATACATTACATTTTTAAATGAGATGTACAAATACAATACCATAATCAAGACCAGAAATATACATATAACAAAATTGACTTTAAATTTGTAGCAATAGACCAATCAAGAGATGAATGCAAAGTATTCATCTGTATAACATATCCCCCTTTAAATTTAAACAAACATTTATAACCAATATTTGGGAATTTGGGCATAGTTCTCTTTAAATTGCTTCCTCCTTCTTGTTAGATAAAGTATTTTTAGGGACTTCATGGAGACCTTTTGGGTGGTCTTGGTCCATCAAACTGTGAAGGGCCACATCCACATGCTCCATTACAAGATGGCCCTGGCATCCGGTTTCACCGCCAGGTGAACGCACATGTGCTCAGTAACTTTCCACTGCTGTCCCCGCCTACTCCCGAGGCTTCACCTAGGCTAATGGGCAGCGGACCAATCCAAGGGTGACACGTCCGAAGCAAGGACTGTTTCCTATATAAAGGAGGGTTTCCCTCATTTAGGGGTCCCCGGCCATGTTAGCTGATGCTTTCTCTCTCAGGACGCATTAAAGCTTTTCTGCAGAAGAATCCTAGTGTCCCGCATGGTTCTTGCTGACGAGACGATAGCGTGGGACATCAAAGCACATTAGTCTGGAAGGAACCCAAAGGTTCTCATTCTCTGTGGAAACAAAAGCAGAACTACTTTTCCAAAGCAACGTATATTTAGACACAAATTTTGAAGTCAAGATACCTATAAAATAAAGCTTAGTTTAGCAGACATACAATGAAATGTCTCTCTATACTTAGCTCATTCACAGTCAAAAAAAATTCAAAGAAAGCCCAATAATATACATACTCCAAACTCTGTGTTTTCCATCTTTACATGGCTTATTTTTCTTTACTCCTTTAATTTATGACTGTCTGGACTCTGCCTCTTTAAAGGTTTTATTTTTCAAAAAACCTTTTACTTCTTTTTATAACTGTCTATATTCTTTTTCTTCTCTCCAAAGCCTATATACATTTTTTTAACATACTGTGACCTGTTCAGAGGTTTATTTTTGTCTGAATCTGTCTTTATTGCATATCTGTAATTATTTTCTGACCAGTAGCACTTTTCAAATGGTAAGCAGCTTAGTTGCAGTGACTTAAATGTTAGCTCTACCTCTCTCCACTTTTTAATATGGTGGAGGTACCATTACCTCTAGCTCTGGGACCACTGTGTAGGAGCCGTGCTCACCAGTTTAACTCTGGGAAGGAGCATGCAGCACATAAACCCTTTTTATCTTAGTAATAGCAAAATCTGCCATGCAGCACACTGTGAGCATGGAAATATCTCTGTGTATGCCAGCGGGAATCTGCCATGCTCTCTTGCCTGTAAACTGTTAGTAGGTCTGATTAAACCACATGCCGAGGCGGGGATGAAGTGGGTGAGGGGGTCACTGAGTTGAGGGTATGGTCTCAGCTACTTTCCACCTGACCCCGAGTGAGGACACAATCATTCGGGCCTGAAGTGAGTGGTGGGTATCAGCCCCAAACCTTTCAGATCACATTTGATGCCAATTTGTAGTTGGAGGGTGCTTGTTTGTTTTCCAGCAGCCCAGACCCAAAATAACTACACTGAAATTATATTAATTGCAACATTGCTTGACCAATAACTCTTGCTTATTTCTAGCTAGCTCTTACAGTTTAACTTAACCTTTTTCTACTTATTTGTGAATCACCATGTCGTTGTGGCCTATCGGTAAGGTTTAGTCCAGCATTCGGTGTCTGTCTCCTGCAGTGGCTACTTGACCTTGCTTTGACTCTGCCTACTCTCTTCTTCTGTATCTGTTTGGAATTCCCACCTTGCCCTATTCTCACTTCAATAGGCCCAATACAGATTGTTTATTAACCAATGGTATTCACAGCATACACAAAATCTGGAGTAAAGATGACAAGATTCAAAACTTAAAATTGAGGCAAGTATGATAACATATTCTTTAATAACAGAACAAAAGAGGTTGAAACATCAGGGTAAATTTGAGATAACTATCATCTACCTATATAGCAAACTGCATGTCAGCACAACTATGCAGAAATATGCTGCCTCAAAGCAAACAACAGTAATAATACTAAAATTAATGAAAAGTAAGCAAATAAATTTTCATCCTGTCCATCATTGGAATGAGTTATAAATTTGAGAGATTTAAATATCCAGATACCAAGTAGAAGGAATGAAGAGAATCAATTAGAAGATAAAAGGTTTATCTACATTTTAGATAAGTGTCAATGACTGGTACTGGAACCTTTCTACTTCTAGATCAGCACATTGAAATCTGGCTCTGACTTTATTAGTCTTAGATGTGACCTGGAATCTGATTCCAGCTTAATTACTTGGAGCTGTGACCAGAGCAACAAGATTTTTAAATGCCCTTAGAGATCGTAATGACAATCAGCTTAGAAAACCATTTCTGCATAATGGTCTACGAAGTCACATTTTCATACTCTGAATTTGGGACTTAGTGTTTAAAAGTCAGTTAAAAAAATTGGGCCACCATGACCATACTGATGTATATTTTGCTTATCACCATAGATCCTTTGTCTGGTGAAGGACGGCTATGCAGTCGGAGGCCCACATTGGAGCAACGGATTGAGCCCCCCGAGGTCCGGAGGGGGAGCGGAAGGAGGAGGAACATGAAAGACGAAATCAGTACTGCGAGGGATGCTATCACCCACTGATACAAGGGAACGGATCTGATGAGAATTTACCAGGGCCAGTCGGACTGGGACTGAACGAGGACGTGATCTAGCCAGATTCTCGGAATTTGGCCGGATTCTCTGACTGTGGCTGGCCCGGGGTCTTTCTGAAAAGCCATTGACTATGACACTGGGACCTGTTTCCTCTACATATGCTGGATTTTGGGGATCCAGTCTGTTTGGACGCTCGCCTTCCTGGACCTGGAGGGAGGGGGAGGGAGCTGGAGCTTCCCACAGGGCAGGAAACCCTGACTGCCCTGGGGGACGGAGGGGAAGGAGGGGGGGAGTGGGGGGAGTGGGAGGGTGTTGAGAGGGGGGGGGCGGAAATGGAAACTTTTATAATTTAATAAAATTTACTAAAAAAGAAAAAAAAAGAAAATACGTCATAAAAAAAAAAATTGGGCCACGAGGTTCCACTTGTTCCTAAATTATTTATGTTTCCATTTTCCAAGTATCATTGATAAACATAAATCTTGAGTGATGAAATATGTTGATGTGTTTTATTCAAGTTATTATAGAGGATTGGAACATGATAGGGTTGATCTAAGCTACTCTTACTAGTTAATTAAAATTAAATTTCTAAGTCAATCAAATAATTTTCAGTAATGTCATAAAACTTACTCCATCTCCTATATGCCAAGGTCAGGGTTGTAGTCCATCTTCTTTCTTCAATCATATATAAAGGCATTTAAATGTTTTTAAACAATGAATCATAGTTGTTTTGCTTTCCATATATTCTGGGACTATGTCTCCAGTGTATGAATCTTTCTTTAAATCAATATTGCCAGAATATGTAAATTCTGCCTAAAGCATTGACCTCAGTTCAATCTAAAATTGTATTAAGGTGAAAGAAAAAGGTTCACCAGAATGAGTGGAAAAATATGATAGGAACATTAATGAAAGATTTAAAATACTTAAAATCTGAAATGTTCTATACTGGTGTTTATAAATATGTGTGCATGTTCATGTAAATCTGGAGATAAAATTATCACAGTTTATAAATTTTTACTAAAATTCAGATACAGATAAAAGTATGATTCAGACTTTAAAAATCACAGAAAACATTACTTCTTATAATCTATTTTAACGTATTCATTATGTGGTTTAAGGAACATAAAAGATGTTTTTGTTTTAAGTTATAAGCCATATGTGAAATACATTATTCTAAGTCAGCTTATGGGAGGTGATGTAAAGAGAACAATAAGCCTCCTGAGATAGCCACTTTCATGCCTGACAACATGTGTCGACAAATTATATAAGATAGAGGCAGGATTACGGCTATAGATGGGAACTAGATTTCTAATTAACTTATCCTGAAATGACCAGGTTATCCTTGATTTTTTTTCATGAGCATAATGTATCTGTGGAGCCTTCAGAAAGTGAAGGAGCAACACACTCAGGTCAAAAACATCATGGCAAAGACGTGATTGACCTTGTTTCCTTTAAAGATGGAACAAGCCAACTGCTCAAGAATGAGGGGATGATGAAAACCAAACAAGAGAATGGATTTCCCATTCTTTCAGGCAAAACTCCTGTCTTGACAACTTGGTTGGAATGCAGCAACACCCTTTTCACATTACTAAAGTCCAGAAAGGTAAGATTATGCATTTGTGATTGTTTCAACCACAAAGCATCTTCTAATCAATTACCTCAATAATAGGAAGCTAGTATAGCAACAGAGAGAAAAACAGGAGAGTGTAAAATAAGTTAGAAGTAATTAACAAAAGTTGCACAGTGGGGCACCCATTTAATCCCAGCACTCAGGAGGCAGAGGTAGGTGGATCTCTGTGAGTTCAAGGTCAGTCTGGTCTACAAGAGCTAGTTCAGGACAGCTAGGGTGGTTACACCCTGTCTCAAAAAACCAAAAAAAAAAAAAAAAAAAAAAAGAGAAAAAGAAAAAGCAACAAAAATGTAAAATGGTAAAACTGTAAACAGTACCAGGAACAAGATTACAGCAAAGGAAACAACCTAAGAGTTCCATAAATAACACAATGAAAGGAATATAGTCAGCTACAAAACTATAATGCCTGGAAGAAAAAAAACAAAGAGATAATATGTATAAATGTATACCATAAAATTATCATATTACAGTTTTGTCTTAAAGTATGTGTGAGTGTGTCTATGGGTGTGTGTCTGTATGTGTGAGTCTGCCCATGTAGGTGTGCATGGACATACCCGCTCCACTGGTATTTCATGTATAACATGGCTCCCTGACCGGTGATTTAATCCTACTTGAAGCATGACTGAAAAGAAATGTTTATGATTTCTATCAGGACACCCAAAACTCAGAGGGCATTTGCTAGTAATATTTATTTTCTTATAAAATTGGATTTCTATCATGAATTTATATTAAGGAACACGATACTCTTAATTAGTAATATGTATGCCCAGAAGTCAGGAAAGCAGTTTTCAGGTGACATGAGAGAAGTCTCTGTTGCATAAACACTAGCTACGCCAGGGCATGACTTAATGAAGGAAAGTCAGCAGAGGATTGAGAATGATATTTACGAAAAGGAGTGATATGAGCAAAAGTAGTACCATAGAAAAACAGAAAGCCTGTTACAGAGATAGTAAGGAGGTGAAAAGAGAGAAGGAAAATTAGATGAGACACAAGGCTATGGAATCATATCTATGGCAGTCTGAGTAAAAAGACAAGGATTCTGAAAATTATCCCGTCAATATAGGGGTTAGAAAATTGATGGTCTTAAACCAAGGGAGTAAATTCTTCAAATCCTTGCCTTAAGCAGACTAGCCTAGCATTTTTACATGAGATGATAATTTAGGATTGAGGCTTGCTAGAAATAAAAAGACCCTGAACAAAGCTACAGGATCAGCTATAATAAGAATCTTACCTAGTGAAAAGTAGAAGAAATAAGTGGAAGATTTGAAAAACATTATGAAAATAAATGACAAAGATTATAAAATATTAATTTTTATGGCCAGAAATATGGCTTAACTGGTAAGACAGTACATTGTTCTTTCAGAGAGCACCTTCATTTACATGTGCACAGAAACGTGATCTATACATAAAAAATATCTTTTAAATATTAAAATTTTAATTAATATTTATCTATGATCTTAAGAATTATTTTTATATTATCAAGCTACAGGCTCATTGATTCTTATCTACAAATATTATTTATACTTCATTTTTAGCAAGATCACTTTGATATAGTCAACCATTGATTTATACACATATAAAGTAATTCTTGAGTTCATTGCCTCGCACTCACAATGATGAGCCTAAAGATACTATTATTGTGATTTGATATATAATTTTTTATTCTTAGAAAGGAACTTTCCAGTTCTTTATTCTGGAGGATAATAACTGTGTAGAGTAAGGGAAAGCTTGGTATTTGTTTTTCACTGTTTAAAAATATTAAATTTAATATTAATAAATTAAAAAATTAATATTAATATTGTGTTTGTAAATTTTACTTTACAATTTAAATATATTCTTATAATTTTATCCTTCCATTTCCTTTCTCCAAAATCCCCCTTCCTTTCTCTCAAATTCAAAACTTTCTTTCATTTTCATCAGTCAATACTCTATGCATATAATAACTATTTGGGTTCTTTAGCAGAGCAAGGTCATCTTTTCAGTAATGTTCTACTTGATAAAATTAATACCATTGTTCAGGTTGCATATTTGTATTTATTAATCAATTTCTTAGTGAAATTAATGTATTTGACACACATATTCCTATTTTATTGTATTTTTATTATTGATTTTATTTTAATATTATAATATAATTACATCCTCTCTTCCTTTTCCTTACTCATAACCTTCCCATATACCCTTCTTCCTTCTCTTTCAAATTCATTTTTTCACTAGTGCTTGGTTCATACGTGTGTGTATGTGTGTGTGTGTATATATACATATATTCCTCAATACAGACTGCTAACAATATATATTACTTGTATGTTTGCTTTTAGGGCTGGACATTTCATATTGGACAACCAATTAGTGTGCTCTTCCTTGGAGACTTTTTCTGCCCCTCTTAGCATTCCTTAGTTGCTGTAGAACTTTGTAGATACATGTGCCACTTTTGCATATGGGTAATAAAACTTGCGTTTTGAATGAATGTTGTTTGCACAATGTTGCATTGTGAAGGTGACAATGTGAATATCTATGTATGACTTGAACATGGAAGAGCATGTTGTTTCACCATAAACTTGTGAGTCTCTATTACTCCGTCAACTCAAGGACTATCAGTGAAGCAAGGTTTGGTTTAAGCATTATGGGCTTTTATATGATTCCTTTTTTTTTTTTCAAGGAATCCTTTGCCACATAAATTCATAGAAATAGAATGTAGAATTTCAGCACATAATAAATCATCTTTGTAGTAGAAATGTTATTATCTGTAGTCTGCAAATCTGATTGACAGAAATATGATTTATGTTTGCAGGTGAACTTATAGTTTGTATATAGACTGTATAAAATATCTGCTTCTAAAAATAAATGGTCATAAGAAAAATGTTTACAGTTGATCTACAATGCATTCAACAGTATAAAATTTGCTTAAGAAAAAATTCTTTGGATTAAATAACTTTATTGTTCTTACTTGTGAAAATTAGATCTATGAGAATAATGAGCATATTTTATATTTAATAAAATTATTTTTAAATGTGAATATTTTATATCATAGTCTATAAGACTACATAGGAAACTCAAAATTTAAGTTCAAATCAAAGCCTGCACATTGAAAATAATTAATTAATTTATGTAAGCAACCACCTACCCTATTAGTCAGTTATAAATAACAGAACAAGAAAAGGCTTTTCTGTAAGTGGAGGCTGCTCATTGTTTCCCAACCACCCAGACCAAAATAATCACATAGAAACTATATTAATTATAATACAGTTTGGACTATCAACTCAGGCTTCTTACTAACTAATTCTTACATCTTAAATTAACCCTTTACTGTTACTTTATATTTTACCATGAAGCTCGTGGTTTGTTACCTCTTGTTTCTTGGGCAGTTACATGGTGTCTACTTCCTTCAGCAGATCTGTGGCATCTCCTTACTCAACCTATTCTCTCTATATATGTCTCTGTTTGAATTTCCCACTTGGCCTTACTCCACTAGGTCCTTGGCCGAAAAACATTTATTAATCTTCCATAAAAGCAACACATATACAAAAGGACATCCCACATCATCTCCCCCTTTTTTGTCTAAATAAAAAGGAAGGTTTTAATTTAACATGCTAAAATTACATATAACAAAACAGTTATCAAGGAAGAACTACACTTACAATATTTAGTCTATTTGTATCTGGCAAAGCTAAAGAAAATATCCTATCATCTATTTTGTCCTTGTGAGACTAAAGTTTAATATCTAATTTATCTTCTATCATAACTTAAAAAACTGTAACTAAAACTATCTGTCTTCAAGTCTTCAAAAACCCCAGAAGGATAAATATCACATAAGTAAACAGTAAATACATTAAAGGCAACTTCCAAAGTTTTAGAATTGACAGAGACATCTTGCTGCATGGACATTCATCTTGAACCTATAGGCCCACAGTGTCTGGTAGACTCTTCCACAAAGCAGGAAATTTGAAAGAATGTTTCACCTATATTGCAAATTGTCAGTCACTTTCTTCTATGTCCTGCAAAATGTCTGGCAGTTTCTTCTGTGAAACAGGAAGCCTGAAGGACCATCCCATCTTTTGCAAATTTTAACAGTCACTTGTCTGTGAGTCCTGCCTGTCCAGTTTATACAGCACACCATAAAGCAGTCCAGGCAAGAGCAGTTACTTGCCAAAATGGCTAGCAAACTCCATAATGATCCTCTTCGATGTTCGTCATCCTCTTAAAGTAGATTGATGTTGCCAGAAGCAGCCGTGTCTCACTGTTGAGAAAAGTTTAAGTGCTTAAAATGTTGTCTATGCCATATTCTGTAGGTCTTTAAA
Source organism: Myodes glareolus (assembly GCF_982192425.1). Taxonomy (NCBI): domain Eukaryota; kingdom Metazoa; phylum Chordata; class Mammalia; order Rodentia; family Cricetidae; genus Myodes; species Myodes glareolus. The sequence continues at coordinate 49,744,344 of NC_142037.1, read as the reverse complement.
GTTTAAAAGTGTTAAAGATGATATCTAACTGAAATGTATCTCTGTATATCAAGGAAACCTAAATACTATGACTACAAGTTTGATTATTATAGATGGCTATCTATTAATCAGTATTTCTTAATTATACATTACATTTTTAATCGAGCTATATAAATATAATACTTTAAACAGAGTAGAAATATGCATATAAAATTGACGTTAATTTTATATCAATAGGTCAAGATTTATACCTTTGTAAAATATTCATTTTTATATCATATCATCCCCCATTTTTTTTTAGAAAAAGATTGACTGTGACCCCTTATCCATTTATAATCAACCCTCTTTAAATGAAAACAAACATTTATAAACAATCATTTTGGGAATTTGAACATTATTTTCTCCAAACTGCTTCCTGATATTTGTTGGGTGAAGTATTTTGAGGGTTCATTGAGACTCTGCAGGTGATCTTGTTTGATTAGACCACATTAGTGTGTAGTGAATTTACAGGTCTCATCTTCTGTGGGAAAAAAAGAACCTCTTTTCCAAAGCAACATATCCTTAGACTCAGATTTTGAAGTTAAGATACCTTTAAAATACATATATTTTGGTTTAGCTTAGCAGCCCCAAGATTCAGATATCTCTCTGTAGTCAAAAACTTCTAAGAAAACATGATAATATGTGTAATCTAGACTCTTTGTGTATGATATGTGTGATCCATCTTTTCTTGGCTGATTTTCTTTACTTTTTAAATTTATGACTATCTGTACTCTTTAATATTTTTTTAGAAAAAGATTGACTGTGACCCCTTATCCATTTATAATCAACCCTCTTTAAATGAAAACAAACATTTATAAACAATCATTTTGGGAATTTGAACATTATTTTCTCCAAACTGCTTCCTGATATTTGTTGGGTGAAGTATTTTGAGGGTTCATTGAGACTCTGCAGGTGATCTTGTTTGATTAGACCACATTAGTGTGTAGTGAATTTACAGGTCTCATCTTCTGTGGGAAAAAAAGAACCTCTTTTCCAAAGCAACATATCCTTAGACTCAGATTTTGAAGTTAAGATACCTTTAAAATACATATATTTTGGTTTAGCTTAGCAGCCCCAAGATTCAGATATCTCTCTGTAGTCAAAAACTTCTAAGAAAACATGATAATATGTGTAATCTAGACTCTTTGTGTATGATATGTGTGATCCATCTTTTCTTGGCTGATTTTCTTTACTTTTTAAATTTATGACTATCTGTACTCTTTAATATTTTTTTAGAAAAAGATTGACTGTGACCCCTTATCCATTTATAATCAACCCTCTTTAAATGAAAACAAACATTTATAAACAATCATTTTGGGAATTTGAACATTATTTTCTCCAAACTGCTTCCTGATATTTGTTGGGTGAAGTATTTTGAGGGTTCATTGAGACTCTGCAGGTGATCTTGTTTGATTAGACCACATTAGTGTGTAGTGAATTTACAGGTCTCATCTTCTGTGGGAAAAAAAGAACCTCTTTTCCAAAGCAACATATCCTTAGACTCAGATTTTGAAGTTAAGATACCTTTAAAATACATATATTTTGGTTTAGCTTAGCAGCCCCAAGATTCAGATATCTCTCTGTAGTCAAAAACTTCTAAGAAAACATGATAATATGTGTAATCTAGACTCTTTGTGTATGATATGTGTGATCCATCTTTTCTTGGCTGATTTTCTTTACTTTTTAAATTTATGACTATCTGTACTCTTTAATATTTTACTGTCTCTTTAAAAACTTTGTTTTAATTTTAAAATCATGTACTTCTTTCTTTTTCCTCTCTCACACAAGCTTACACACGTTTTCTTTTTCTTTTTCTCTTTTTCTTGTTTACCTTTGGAACCTGTTCTGGAACTAGCTCTTGTTTACTAGGCTGGCCTACATACTTTTTTTTTTTTTCAACACACCATGTCTTACTTAGAGGTCTTTTATATCTGCATCTGTCCTTTTGTCTATCTGAAATCCTTTTCGGACGAGGAACATTTTGAAATGGTAAGCACTGTGGTCATGGATGCTGGCTCCACCTCTCTTGGCCTTTCAGTATGACAGAGGTATGCTCACAACCTCGTGAGCCATGCTCACTGCCCCAGCTCCAGAGATACAGCAGGTCTACGTTGTCATTAAGCAAGTTGTAGCACTCTACTCACAAACCCTAGTTAAGTACTTCATAGCTGGACCTCTTTCTGAAGAGCCAGAGCTTTTCATGCTGCCAGTACAAACAAGAAAGCCATTTCTTATAGGTGCTGTACCCCTGCTTATAGCAAGCAAACAAAGCTTATCTGGGAAAAAAAATGCAGCTACCCAGAAACTCCACTTGACTCTTGTTTTTATGAGTCTAAAAGCTCTGTTTTAAGCTTTCTGAGATGTTATGTGGGTGTATGTGGCCGAACGTTTCAGTGTCATTTTGTAAGCAGAGGCTGCTTGTTTGTTTTCTGACCACCCATACCCAAACAATCACACAGAAACTATATTAATTACAACAGTGTTTGGCTTATTAACTAAGGCTTCTTCTTAACTAATTCTTACATCTTAAATTAACTCCTACTGTTACTTTATATTTTGCCATGAAGCTCGTGGTTTGTTAACTATTGCTTCTTGTGCAAGTACACGGCATCTACCTATTTCTGAAGCTATATGACATCTCCTTTATTCCACCTACTCTCTCTATATCTCTGTTCTAATTTCCCACCTGGCTTTACTCTGCTAAGCCATTGGCTGAAGCAACTTTTTCATCAGCCAATAAAAGCAACATATATATAGAAGAACATCCCACATTACTTTGCTTGTTCATTACAATTTACTGATTAAAATATTGGTCCATATTCTAAAGATAATTTATCCAGACTAAAGGTAAGTTAAGGTTTACAATAAATAATTATGTTTCATGAAATTGCATTGCTTTGAATGTTAATTCAAGTTGATTTCAAGGGACATAACATACAATGAATTATCCAATCAGAAGTAACGATGTGTCGCATTGCAGAAGATCAGAAAAATAGCAAAATCCAGGTGCAAAAATATCTTAACAGGTAACTTCAAGTTTTGTGTATTAATCACAATGTTAACTTGGAAGATATTATTTTTTTCTACGAGCTGACATAGCCCATTTTTTGAACCTAAATTTTATAACTCTGATTATAAAATATTAAGCTTGGAAATGTGCACTTAGTCTTCTAATCTGCATGTAGCCCATATTGAATTTAATAAATTATTTTAAATATGAACAGATGATTTATTATATTTGTTTAGAAATAGATTTAAATTCCTGAAAATGATTGTCTAGACAGCTTCTTTAAACTATACCATATTAATATGTTCAATAAAAAGATTGTATATAATGCCTTGAGACTGGGAACATTAAAACAATAAACAATTAGTTAACAAATAATGTCAATGAAACTAGTGCAAAAATATGTGTGTTTCATGACTTTGAACTGCATTATTTAAATATATTTTGTATAGTATAATACATAATTGATTTGCCTAGGTGTATATGCATATGTCATGAAACAATTACATGTTTGATCATGAATTTATACATGTTTGATTGTGTGTTTATGCTTCAACATTTGATTCAACTTAAGTAAACTTACTGTGTATCAAAGTTCTTGCTAACAGCATGCTAGTTAAGCTTTGGATGTATGAGAAAATATAGAATATATTTGCCTCAAACTTGTTTTGGTGTTTTTATTTTCAAATATTTGTCTTCATAGGAATTAATAATGAGAGCAAAGTAGAAAATGCAGTGTAATTAAGTAGAATGACCTCTTTCCTATCTTTCATTGTAATACACTTCATAGACTCGAAAGTTTGAAAGGATAGAATCCTTGTGAACTAAATTCCACCACCCCCTGACACTTAATTGCTGAAATTATGAAAGTCTGTTACAATATGAAATGCCTCAACCTCACAGTAACAGAAAAACAAAGGATGGGAATTATTTTATAAGTTGATATAAAAAGTTCTATATATAACTTAGCAATGCTTTGGTGTTAAAGTCACTTGTTACTGCATAATATTCATGTTTGTTTCTCTTCTGGATCCACTCAATCACATATTTATAGAAAGCAAAATGTGTCTTTTTCTGTATTTCCTATTGAGAGTGAGTTTATCCCAAGCCAAGTATAATGCAAACACAACTTGTATTTAGCTCTCCATATGTCATGAAAAGATATGATGAACAAGTTTCTTCTAGGGTACTCATTCAGCCATAGAAGATACAAGTCATGAATAACTCTTACAGTAGTTCCATAATCTAGCTATGTTTTCTCATCAAGGGACTTCACAGAAATGTTTCATATTCTTTCTAATTGTATTTTATCACAATTTTTGTCATCTTACAGAATAAAGTTTCCTTTACTGGTACTTGAAACCTGTTCTCAATCATCATTCTGGCAAGGTACAGTCAGATACTGATTCCAGGGTTTCCTAGAACTAGAAATAGCTATGCAAATACTACTTACTGAGATGCTGTCTAACAGTTACCTGAACTATGACAGGGCGAATTGCTATACCATTAATTTCAATGAATTTCAATGAATTTCTATACATACCAATTTGTTATCTGACATTTTAGTTTGTAGTATCTTTAATTTTCTCACTTTCATATGCCAAGGCCTTTGACAACATCATCAACTTCATAACTCACAATTCAAATTTAAGAAGTGGAATTCACTCAGCTGTGAAAGCAAGAAGATTCTTTGCATTCTGCTCACACTTTATTCCATGTTAAATTACCAATCATATTTGTTCTGAATTATTTATTTATTCATTCATTTATTTACAGTGATAGTGAAAACTCCTGGGCTTTAATAGATTGTGGATATGAATATGGTTAGTTCAATAAGGCATCAGTATCATATAAGTCCTCATATATAAAAGAAACTCAATATCAAAATTGTATTTATGGTGTCATTGCCTCCTAAGAGATAGCTCACCTACTATTTTTATCAATACATTACTCTTTTCACTACACACTCCTGCCTCTCTCTCTCTCTTGCAGGACACTGATTCTATCTATGCTTGCCATGCTGGGGCTGCGGTGCCATATCTCTCCTTTACCTTTTTTTATGGATTCTAACTATAGCCAACTTGAACTTTCTATATTCCTTACCATAAAAGCACAGCAAAAACATACCTAAAACACAGAAAACATTACGGAACAGGGAATAGAAAATTTATAAGAACCAAAGGATCAGGAAGTTTTCTACGAGATTGTGTCTCCTAGTAAATTAAAAAAACTATACTATAAACTCTCGCCAACATGACTGCTCAAATGTGAGCTAAACAAGAACAAAGGCAGGCATTCCAAAGTGGATGGGAGATAGCCTGTGAACCCCGAACCCTACACAAAGAGTTACAGGTAACTAATAATGCAGAGAGTGGGAGAAATAATTCTTTCCCAGGAAAGAAAAACAAACCTCCAAATGAAGCTTCACAGACTGAATAGGTCCTGTGTAGGAACTTACATGAATTTACATGTATCCATGTAACGACCATTTATGAAAAAAGAGGCTCTGGTTTTTAAAAAAGAAAAATGGGTATATGGGAAGCTTTGGAGGAAAGGGAATAGAAAATTATATAGTTACATTATAATATCAATTATAAAAAAGTAACATTTTATTCTAAATCTCAGTAATGTTCCTACCACTAACACCCTCTATCTGTTCACTTGTTGTAAATTCCTATGTTCCATCTTGGCTTTTAGAGTTGAAATTGCTCTAAAATTCACCACGCTGTTCTAATATGCATTGCGCTATCCTTACATCAGCTTCCTTATCATTTTTAACAAGCATCAAGGAAATTTATTTCTTAAATGTTACATTGCATATTGCATTTACCAAAGAAATTCAGGATAGTTATTTTCTAAATGTAGTTGTTCTGAGAAAAAATGCATCCTGGTTACAATCTATGGGCCAAGAAAACCTCAGAAAGTAATATAGAAAGTTCTTCAATCCATGAACCAATTTCAATTTTTCTGACAGAAATCACTTTTTACTATTAAGCAAAAGTTTTGTTTATCAATACATATGTCCATCATTGTCACTAAGTGTTTATAATTTTACAGGTGAAGTCTGAAAACCCAAAGACAGATAGTATAATGAGACATAAGGAACTATCAATATAATTGGAGATCCAATCCAGTCAGGACCCTTGTGGAAACATAAATACATAGATGTTCAAGACCTTTCTCTACATGTGTCAATATAACTGACGTGTATCTTCTTATTTATACTGTAAATCATCTCTAAACTGCATGTAACACAAAATACAAGTTGTATTCTACATAAATAGTTGGTATATCTTATAATTTATGTAGCACTGATAAGGAAAAAATGAGTCTGCATATGGTCTGTATAGATACACTCTGCTGACGCAAATTTTCTAATTATGGAATGTATTCCAACCCCCCCCCCCCGCCCACACACACACATTTTCCAAGGAAGGCTGGGTGTCTGTGTATTTATATATAATTTATGGCCATTTCCATCTACACAGTAGTTCAGCCATCGTTCTAAAACCAGTGCAGTACCTAGTTCGCGGTACCCACTCTTACTTTGCTATGTTTATTTACTTTTATTTCAGGCAAGGCCTTCCAAATAGACATTATTCAAAGCAGCAAAGCATTTAAACTTACATTAAAGTAGATTTGGGTATTTTTGCAGTCATAATAGAGACTGGAAGCAGCATGAAGTGAACAAAGGGCTGCACAGCAGGGATCTTATGCTGGAGAGGAAGCAATTCACACCTGTTAACTACTGTGAATAGAATGAGGCACAACACCTCAATAAAACGTTCGGGTCTTTTTTTTTTTTTTTCTTTAATTTCAACATCTCAAATTTTTTTTGGAAAGATAAATCGTAAAATTAAATGCTTCTATCTGTGAAGTAATATAAAATGATGCCAAAATAAGGAAATGTCACAAGAAAAATGCAAAGATACAGACTTGTTAACAAAATGTGTCTTTTGTTCCATGAGGATAGTAGGGAAAGCTAGGGCAAAATGAAAACAAAACCAAAAGTATTAAAAACCTGAAGTTCACTGATTTTGAAGCCATTATGATATATCGGTTGATGAGATATCCTCTCACCTTTTAAAATAATATTTGATTATCTTATGATTTAGAGAATTATATAACTAAAAATAAAACTTTTCTGCTTGCACAACAAATCGGAAAAATCCCTGGAAATGTAAGAGAAAAAGGTTTGTCATAATGAGGTTTAGTTTGCGACCGTGACCCCACATTTCTTACAGATGAATGAATAAAGAAACTGGAAGAAAGTGGACAGAGCACTGCAGTCTCTGCCCTTTATCTACTTCACATGCCTCTGTCCTTTTCATTGTTTTCATTTGGTTATATTAGTTTGGCTTTTTAATTTTCTTCGGGGTATTGTTGTATCCAGACCTTTGCAAGACTATTGGAAAAAGAAAAAAGAAAAAAAAAAAAAACTTAAAAAGTGCTGAGAGCTGGAGAAAGAGTTTTCCCCAGGGGAAAGATATCCACTGAATTTTCTAGTACTAACTGGTCAGCCCTGGAATAACATACCCACAAATAACATAAAGCAGACTTTGCAGGTTGTGTTTATATATTTTTATAACATGTAAGGTGTGTTTGTGTGTGTGTGTATGTGCAAAAACAATTAAAGAAAATGTGGCCATAAATTTGACAGATAATGAGAGGACTTTCAAGGGAGGATTTGGAGACTGGAAATGGAAAGGAAAAATTATATTTTAATTAAAAAATGTAGTTACTCAAATAAAAGTTTGATATGCAAAGAACTATGAAAATATATGTGGTAAGGCCAAGAACTTCCTTTTTGTATAGTTTCTTAATTTTATGTTCTAATATTTATGTTTGTGAATATCAGAAACAGTAATGAGGTAAGGTAAAATATGAGTTGTAAAATAGAGGATTATCAGTGCAAAACTGAGAGGATCTGGGAAAATGTTCACAAATGTGATACAACAGAAAAGATTCCAGGAAAAATGTATTGAGCATTCACAAATCGCTAACAGTTGCACATGTGAAATGAGCAAATAGTGTCTGTCATTTTGCTACTTAGAGCTAATATGATACAATCTAATTTCAGCTCCAATGTTAGTGACCAAAAATTATGAATCTACCACCTTTTATTTTACTTTATTTTTTATAAGAATGTTTTATCTGCATATATGTCTATGAACCACATACATGTGCATGCCTAGTACTCATAGAGGTTAAGCGGGAGAACTGTATTCCCTGGAAGATTATTGCAACCCAACTCCCATTTGCTAGAAATTTAAGTCTTCTCAAAGAACGGTGATTCCATTTAACTACTGATCCGTCTTTCTAGTCTGGGAATAACCCTTTAATTTTCAAGGCTATTTTATAAGGTTAATGCAAATAACTTTATAATAAATATTGGGGACACAAAGAAGTATATTTTATAGGAGTCTAATGAACGGTATGTAAAAACCAGAATGCAGAACACTTAGTGTTTTAATGACAGATAAATAGTATTTAATTAATGATGCTTTTATACTGTCACTAATTGCATAATGATAAATGATTGAGACTGTTAATATAACATGGATTCTGACAAAATAAATTCGTTTTCCTCTTTTAAACTTGTGTTCAAGCAGGTAAAAATTTTGTGTTGGCCCTAGTTTCACTTAAATAAGCCCTACACGTAAAAATAAAATCACTGTGCAAACAGAAAATTATAATGGTGGTAGTGGTATTGATGGTGGTGGAAACATTCACCAAAATTGTTAAAAGAATGATTTAAACTATTAATCTGTATAGAAATTGAATATTAATGACCTGTATTATCAAATATAAATTGAAATTTGCGTAACACATATTTGTGTACACTGAATCAAACTACATAAAGATCATTAAACTTAATTTTGACTGTAGTTAATAAGTCGGGGCAATTTAAGTAGATTAGAGTAGATAGGTATGCTTTTTTATTATGTAATACAAAGTGAAATGAGGGAAATTGATTGACAATAGAGAAACAATGCAGAAAACTGGGGATAAGAGGTTGCAAAATATATTATTAGTAGTTTGGATGTGGGAGTGTAAACCTGGACTAACATAACTAGGAGGCAGAAACAGGGTCCTTCCAGGACAACCTGGACTGGGCTGGATAATATTTGCTGGACCAATTATAATCATAAAGTTACATAGGGAATTTTATGTTTATGTAACTCTATATATGTATATGTGTGTGCATGTGCGCGTGTGTGTGTGTGCGTGCATGTGTGCGCGTGTGTGTGTGCGTGTGTATAGTGATTATAAGAAATGTAAGCATAGATCTTTTGAGTTCCTTACCTTGCTAGAAGTCTGAAAGTCCAAAGTAAAAGCTAGAGCTCCGTTGACATCACAAACTACCTAATGTACTGGAGGAAATACTTTTCCTGATGGAGATAGGATCTAAAGGGAAGAGTAAATATTTTGTGTTTTCTCAGAAAGGCCTGCAGCATTTGCAAGCACGTGTCAATACACTGCACAGCAAGCTTTCATATAGGTGATTCTGAAAGACAAGGGGCAGCCATCTGGAGATGTTGGTAATTTCAGAACGTTTGACATTTGAGGCACTTCTCATTCTGCCTCAAAGCTGTGGTAAGTAGCTCCAACTTGGGTTAATTAGCTATAGTTTGTCTGTTGTCTATTTTTCTAGTTTTCAGCTTTTATCTACAAAATGAAAAGCCTATGGCAGGCACCTCAGGAATTATAATAATAGCAGCACTGCACAAAACAATAGGAGTAATTTCTAGCATTGAAAAACAAAGATAAAATGGAACTGTAATAAAATTTCTAGTTTGTGCCAATTCTAAAATCACATGAGAATAATGCAAGTTTCGCCTATTTCTAGTTAGACTGTAAGTTTGAGACTAAAATTTTAGAATGATCACATAACTTCTCTTACTTTTCCCTCTCTGTATTGATATATAACAAATTTATATCAATATAAGTTTAATTTATTGGATTGTCAATTAGGAATGATTTGTAATTAAATTTATAAAATATGATTTATAGTAACTACAGATCATATTTCAAACATGGATGTTAAAGGAAGACTAGTCATATCAACTATGTTCTAATATATCTTTATGGGCTATCATACAAATATCTGATATTATATATTCTGTCATACAATGTCTGCCTCTATGCTTTGTTATCACTATCTAAATTTATTTTGTAACTATTCAACATTTTTCAATGAGGTTCATATTACATACCCTATCTTCCCCTGAGTAGATGCTTCATTCTCGGGAGTTAGATACTGGTTTCTTTGACACAAACAAAGAGACAATATTACAATTCTTAGAAAATGGAATATTTTAGGCTATAAGTACATGATGGCAAAGTCAATTTATATGACTAAATTATAACCTAAAATCAGGCTTTCCCATTGCACAAGTGAATGAAAATAAAAATTACATTAATTTATGCTTAAACTTTTATTTTGCTTAAACTTTTATTTCCTTTGTACATTAGATTTCAGATCTTGACAGTATATCCATGTTAGTCTCAGACTTACTATAGAAAAACAGAAACAGAAACAAAATAAATTTTAATATAGCCTTACATATGCTCTAATAAAGCTAAAAAGAGATTTATAAATAATTACAAATATCTGGCTTGTTAGTCAGTTGAGATGTGTGGAATTCTTGCTTCCTTTTCTTTGCTTAGAGTAATTCATTTTTCTTTGCCCACATTCTTTTGTTTTCATCATTTTCAGTATCCTACACTGTCATAGATCTCCTTTCCGGAATCTCAAGACAGATTTTATTTTGCTTAGACTTCTAGGTTTTCTTAACTTTAAATAAAATAGAAATTTTAAACTAAACTATTCAAAAGAATTGTATAAAGATAAACATAATATTGTGTGTGTGTGTGTGTCTGTGTGTCTGTGTGTGACATATGCTATATATATGAGATTTACTCAGGAACTTACAGAACAATTGAAAGGTGTTAAGGAATACAGTTGGATGAGGCTTTATTTTTCCAAAAATGTAAACATATTCCAGAAGTCTATACAATTTAACAACAAAAATGAGTTAGAATGAATTCTAATTACTGGATGATCACATATTATGAGACATACTGAAATAGGATACTTTGCATCACAAATCTGATATATACAAACTAAGCCATGTGGTGAAATGCCTAGCTACACTTCATAGTTACATCATTTAGCATGAATAGGAGCAGCCTGTGGAAATCAGCTAACGGGACAGCTGGTCTTTTGATGACAAATCTAGATGAGGGCCTCGCAGTGCAAATAGGATGCACTTTTCTAAAAGTCTCCTCTCCTAAGGAGTTCTTGGATTCAACATACTGGTATAGAAACTAGCTTTGCATACCAGCCACGCATAGCATTCGTTAAGTTATGTAAGAACATGTATATTTTCCTCTGACAAACTATGAGAAAGTTACTTCTTTAGTAGTTTCTATGTGGTTCTTCATCCTTTCTAAAAGTCTCTAACATTTTTTTTTGATATAAACTGCTTTTCTAAGAAAGTTTTTAAAATAAATAATGAATTATTCATAGTATAATTGTTTTCAGGTTAATTATGTATAATGCTGAAAATGCTTTCTAATGTATAATTATATTTTTCAACACAATTGCTAAGTATAATGACAATGTATAATTCTTTATGAGAGTATATGAAGGAAATAATGCTGCTCATGCATAATGTTACAATGGCTAGATTTTGTTATTAAAGGATTATTGAAATTTATAGCTGTAAATAGATAAATCACACAGACAGAAAAACATACTTTGCTGATGAAGATAAGTATGAAGTAGTTTGAAAATCAAGCATTTTAAACACTCAAGTATTATATCTTCAAACACATGACTTGTACATATTAAATCATAACTTGCCTCAAATAAAATTTGGTTTCATTTAAAAAACACGATACAAAGTGCTTTGATCAAATAAAATTTCATGTACATGTCAACCATACTTAGAATATTAAATATTAAATATTAATATTAATCAATATTAAATTAAATGAATATTAAAATAACATTCAAATTAAACTGTGTAGGAAAAAACAGAATTTTTGTTTTGGCTTTTTTTTTCTTTTAGAAAGTTGTGCATCCTTTTATAATCACCGAATCTCTTCCACTAACTGATTTTTCCTAATAATTTTAATGATATCAAACCGTTCAGTGCCTTATGGTCTTAAGTGGTATCAGAGGAAATCCTAGGCACTATAATATTATAACAGTTGATAATAAATAAGTGGTAATACATGCTGGAGAAATGATTATATAGTTAAGAATATATGCATACATACATATATACATACATATATATGTATATTCAACAACAATAACAAAGAAAAATAGAATACCAACTTTAGGGTTGGGGGACCATGAGGGAGATTTGAGGAAGGGTGCCTGAGAGAGGTTAGAAGGAAGACAGGGACAGTAGGAATGATATAATTTTATATCTATATCTAGATAGATATAGATCTGGAAATATAGATATATAGATTGTTTTTTTGCCTTCTTGTTCTTCCAAAGCACCATAAGGTTCTGTTTCCCAATAACCACGCTGAACACCTCACAGTTGCCTGTGATTTCAGCTCCATTGATCAGAATCTCTCATCTGGTCTCCAAGAGTACCTACAGTGATGTGTCCCTACCCACACTCATACAAAGAAGCACAAATACAAATACATCTCTAGAAAGAAGCACCAGCAGTGACTGCTCATTGGCAGAGGATATATATAGATCAGCGGGAGAGCACTCACCTATCATGTGCAATGTCGCAGGTAAACCACCTTGAAATCATGTTAAAATTTTCACACTGTGTGCCAGAGAATGAAGTTTATATTTTTGAAGTACAGTTCAATGAAAGAGAAAGGATATGTTTTCATGTATAATACAAAGCCCCTATTCCATAAGCCAGAAAACAAACAAACAAACAAAAAACAAGGAGAAGCAGGTTTCGGAAGAAGTCTGTTTCACATTGTTCATGGAAATACAAAGACTGGAGCTGGTGAGATGGTTGGGTGGCAAGCAATAGGACTTGCTGCTACCTTGATGACCTGAGGACCTAATGTTGGAAAGAGAGAGAAAACTCTTGCAAGCGGTTCTTTTTCTTTCACACACACACAACCTCACAAAACTCATGTATTATGTAAGAATAACCCCATTGTCTCTCCTTTTAGTTTCTCTAAATTCAGCTTTATCTAAATGTTAGGTTTCACTTTCAGGGTAACTATGGAGGGCTTTGTATGCATGCACGCATTGGTTTTGTCCCATGCTGAATGTTTACTAATTTCTAGAAATTTTTTTGCAATGTATCTTGAGCATGTTTATCCTCCTTACCCCCAACTCTTCCACAGTTCACACCTACACCTTGTTTTCAAGCCATTCAGAACAATTTGTGCTATCCAAATATTCCCGGTGTGTGCCTTCTGTGAAGGGTGGTTGAATACATAGCCAGGGGTAACAACCACCTTTAGAATAAACTGGGTCTCCCTTTCCCAGCAGTTAACAAATTCTGATAGCTCTCAGCCAGGGGTGGGATTTCATTCTCAACCCCCTCTGGTCTACATGCTGGGATTTGGCCTGGCTTTGACTTGCACAGGTTTTTATGTATCATTAGCTTTCAATTTTTAGATACGTTTATTTTCTCTGGAATACCCATGGAGGTCAGGATTATTTAGGGGCTCTGGGCAATGACTTTCTAGGGAAGGAAGGCAGAATGCACTGGTAGGGAGAGTTGAAAGGGAAATACTGGTTCTTTCTGCACCAGGGCTAAAAAGTATATGTTACCCCTATTGAATTTGGTTTGGGGCACAGGAAAAGCAAGGACAACAGCCCTGTTGGAAGGTCTTTACAAGCTGGGGTTCTTATTTGTGATCCTGATTCAGCTGGTGTCGTATATACATATTATCTCCAACCTGAAACAGAAAATTTCATGAACCATTCTTTTCATCGAGATAGAGCTTTCCCCCTAAAAGTATATTTATATACTGATGAATTTTTGTTCAAAAAATAGCTTTAATCGGAAAGCTATCTTTGAATATATGAACACTTAAAAAGGGGGAGGCAACTTATGTAGAAATTTAATTGAATGCATTAGAGATAAAATTGAGTATGCCATTCAACATAAATTTAAATTGAATTAAGATATCTAGACAGCATACATTTGTTTATCAGTACAAATATTCTGATACAGGGAAAATCATGCATATCTTTTACATTGGATACTTAAAACTTAATTCATTAATAGTAGCACTTATATAGGAAATTACTGACATAGAAATGGAAGGTAAGTTATAGGTCTTAAGCACTTAATTTCTGATTCTTAGAAAAATGGTGACAAGCCTCTGTGCCAAACACTAAAGAAAACATAGAAATGTTTACATTGTTAAATCAAGGAAATTTTCATTCATTTAACCTTTGTCTCATCAACACACCGTAACATATAAATTGAAAAGTAAGATCCTTAGATTTTCCATTATTTTATATGTAAGTGATTTTATATGTGTGTAAATATAATTAATTTGCTTACATATTATATATATGTGTGTGTGTGTGTGTGTGTTTATGTATAGTGAGTGGCGGCTCATACACTTTCTCATTGTACTATTTTAATGATTATAATACAAAATATATTACTATATTATGTTACTATAATAATAATAGTCTAATGGTAGCTTCAGACTTAACTAGAAATAAATAAAAATGAGAACTAAATTAATATGTTTATATTGTTTTTATATTTTTAGGATCAGCACTGACAGAAACAAATAATTTAACATTTCCTGTTTCCCTTGAAATCATGATTATAAAGGAAAGACTAATTCTTCATATATTTACTACAGTCTATCCATTTTTCCATAAATTTAACAATTTATTATTGTGACTATCCTACTAAGTATCATGTATTCCTTGGGGTATCATGGATGTATCTCTTGCCTTTGTTGTCTTTGTCCAGCTATGATTCAGGGTTAATGTGTGCATTATGAATGGCTGAAGGAATAATGACTGGCTGGTGAAAGCATCCAGAGATTTCAGATGGACACAGGCTAATTCTCGAAGTGACTGGAAATTCATATAAAAAATCAAAAGCTTCCATTAAAGAAATTCATAAAATGAATAAAAAAAAAATACCTGTTCCTCCTAAAGATTAAAGTCAATTACTGAAGACATTAGTTATTTGGAAAAAGAGCAATTTTTTTTTTAAAAAAATGTACACATGTGTACATTTGTTATCCTAAAAAAGGGGATTTCTTGAAAGAATTCTCTCACATGATTATAAAGTCTGAGATTCAAGATCAAAGTGCTGGGAGCTAACCCTAAGGACATCTCCTTTCTAGAGGTACATTAAAGGCTTTGCCATTCCTACAGGACGGAAGGTATATACCCTTACATAGCTGAAGAGCTGAAGACAGCAAGCCTACAAGTCTCACTTAAGACAAAAAAAAAGGCAACAATATTACAGCTATCAAAGCAAAGCCCTCCTCATACACAACTTTTGCTAGAATACAGCTAAGTCTATTGCCTGTTGAATTAAGTTTCAACAGATGAGTAAATCTGTTAAAAGACAAAATCTTTCAGTTCATTCATAGAACTGAAAAAATACTGTAAATAAACTAAGTGGTGCTGAAAAATAGAAACATGAAGAATAAAAACAGCATGGTAGTCCACAACTTTAGCACGCAGAAGTCTTAGTGACACATTTTAACTATCAGCTTGCTACTACTTAGAATCACCTGAGTTGCGAGCCTCAATCAAATGAATGTCTGGGTCAAGTTGGCCTGGGGACAAGTCAGTGGTTTGTCTCGGTTGTTTATTAATTCAGGGAGACACAGGCCTTTATTGGGATTATGAATGGCCCAATTACCTCTGCAAAGCTTCCTGCACTGGATAAGACTGGATAAAACTAGACGAGCAAGAAAGTTAGTTGTGTGGATTCAACTGTTTCTGCCTCTGGCTGTCAATATAGTGTGACAAACTAATTGGGTTCTGCTTTGACTTCCGCAAAACTTTGGGCTGCAGCTTGCAATTGTTAAGTCAAATAAACCCTTCCTCCCTCTATTGATGTTTGTCAGGGCGCTTTGTCATACCAGCAGAAAAGAAATTAGACAAATCTGTTTCAAATCAATCTCAAGGCTCTTCAGAACTTCAGGAATAGAACCACTATATGATCTAGCTATATGATTCCCAAGCATATACCCAAAGGACTTTATATTCTACAACAGAGATAAGTGAAAATAGATAATCTATATTAATTGCTGCTCCATATTAAAAACAGCTAGAAGTGGCATTAACCTAGATGTCCATCAACCGATGAATTGATAGTGAAAATAAGGTACATATACTCCATGGAATTTCATTCAGGTGTAAAGAAAAATTCACCCATATAAACTGTTTTTAATTGGATGAAAGTGAAAGAATAGTTTGTGAGATACCTCAGCCTCACAAAGACGTGTAACCCATTCTGTTTCATGTGAGAACCCTACCTTTGAAACTTTTGTTTTGTATGTTTTAATTGAAGAACATACGGAAGACAGGGAAATAGAAAAGGTCTATTAGGAGGGCAGCATTAATGGTCTTGGGGTAACAGAATGTGGACAAGCTAAAGTAAAAAGGTAGGATATTGAGGGGCATGTGGGCTCGAGCATGAAAAGGCTGGGATAATAGTGATTTAAAGGGGGGTAGGGATGAGAGGAACCAAAAGAAAGGCCATGTGAAAAAAAACATACGGAAACCTGTTATCTTGCCATCCCATTAATAGTACAACAAAAATAAACAGGAGGACATACATGATATAAATGAAGGGAGGTGAATACTTGGTGTTTAAGGTTTAAGCATGGATGGGGCTGAAGGATAGGGAAAAGGATGTGTTAGTTGGTGGATTAGGCAAAACTAAATTATACATGCAAAGCTTTATTAGTCAACGATTTTGTAAGCTAATTAAAAATACACTTTAAAAGAGATCTTTTAGTAGAGCTACCTCCAAGGATGTAGACACTTGTTTTATTTATTTATTTACTTAAAAAAGGAAAACAAACTACCTTTTTTCATCATACATACCAATCTAAGTTCCCATTCCTTGCCCTCCTGCCATTCCCTCCACATACCCTCTTACCCAATCCCCATTCAATCCTCAGAGAGGGTCAGTAAGGCACATTGCTTTGTGGAAGGGCCAAGACCCTCTCTATTGTATCTAAACTTAGCAAGGTATCCATCCAGAAAAAATAGGTTCCCAAAAAGCCAGTACATGCTGTAGGGATAAATCCTGTTGCCTCTGCCAGTGGCCCCTAAGTCTGCAACTGTCAACCACACTCAGAGAAACAAGTTTGGACCTATGCTGTTTTCTTCCCAGTCTGGCTGGAGATGGAGAACTCCCATTAGCTCAGATAGCCTGTTTCAGTGGTCATACCTATCATGGTCTTGACCTCTTTGCCCATATTCTTATTCCTCCCACTCTTCAACTGGACATTAGGAGCTCAGTTAAGTGCTCCAATATGAGCCCCTGCCTCTGTTTCCATCAATTTCTGGATAAAGGTTCTATGATGATATTTAAGATATTCATCAGTCGAACTACAGGGCCAGGTCAATTCAGGCTCAATCTTCTATATTGTTTAGGGTCTTAGCTGGGCTCATCCTTGTGAATTCCTGGGAATTTCTCTAGAGCCAGGTTTTTTGCTAACCTTATAATGGCTCCCTCAATCAAGATAGATCTTTCCTTGCTCTCATCTTTATCCTTCCTCCATTTTGACTATCCCATTCCCTCAAGTTCTCCTTACCCCTCCCATTCTCCCTTCCTCTTCTCTGTCCACCCACTTCTATCCCTATTCAGATGCTCCCAATTTTGTCAGGCAATCTTGTCTATTTCTATGTTTTCTGTGGATCAATCTATGTTTTTCTTAGGGTTCACCTTATTACTTAGTTTCTCTAGGATCATGAACTATAGGCTCAACATCCTTTGCTTATAGATTATATCTACTTATGAGTGAGTACATACCATAATAGTCATCTTTTTGTGTCTGGATTACCTTACTCAGGATAGTGTTTTCTAATTCCATCAATTTGCATGCAAAATTCAAAATGTCATCCTTTTGTTTACTACTGAGTGAAAAGCTCAGCACTGATCCCTTGCTGGTGGGAATGCAAACTTGTACAACCTCTTTGGAAATTAGTATGACATTTTCTCATAGAAAGTTGTTTATAGGAGACACGAGTTATGAAGCAAAGTACCAAGCATAAGATACCTCTATATGAGTTATTGGTCAGGAAAATCTCAGAAGTCTTTCAAATGACACAAGCTATTGTTCTTGTTTTCCTACTGGGATTAGATGATCCTATCACTAAAATACCATAAATTTAGTTTGCAGGACAAAGAAAATCTGGTCTCAAACTTCCTCCCTTCTGATTATTCTTCACAGTACTTGGAGGTGCCTTCAAGGATATTGAAGGATAAATAACATCAATATTCTTCCTCTGCAACGGATCCCATAGGTTATAATACTGACAATCCAGACAAGATGTGTCTAGTGCTTCAAAAGTGGCATGGTGGTTATGGGGGTAACTAATCACTCTCTCATCATATTTGAGACCTGCTTCCCAGGAGGAAACTCGGGCAGTATTGTAGACCTGGTAGATCCATGGTTATGGAGGTCTAGGAAGGCCCAATGTATTGTTTTCATTTTCTACATGATCATGTTAGTAAACTACTTTATATGTATTTATGCATATAAGCACTGATTTATGGTACTATAATCTTGGTCAGAGATGATTCTTTTACAGTACATACTGATTAAAGCAGACTCGTAACTGGTCAAAGGGCTGAGGAGACAGGTAAATGAATAATCAGTCATAAAAGGAATAACTTTATTAACCCTCTCCCCACCAATGTCACATTGTGGAAGAAAAGAAACAGAAAGGATGTAAGGACTGGAGAATTCTGTGAATTGCAAGTTTTTAGACATGACATGGATATTGTACTCATTAACTTAAGCCAATAAAAATTCCATCAGAAAAGAGGTGGAGGGATTGTTGTACATTAGACACTACTTCTAACTAAGGAAATATTATTGGCAGCTGATTACTACTGAGTCGCAAGAGTCTGTTTTATTGATATTTGTGACCCCCTATATATTACTTGTGTTCTGATCTCACAAACTCTTGGCACATAGGCAGCATAAACCTGACCTCAGGAGTTAGAGCACATTAAATTGAGATGGAAACATGCTGAGGGAGTCTAGGAGAACTTGAACTGGCAAAATAGGGGATGGATAAGCTCAAAATATATTGCATAAGTATATTAAATATTAAAAACAATAGGATGTTATAAAGATGTAATAAAACTAAGAGAACAACAAAAAGAAGTCCGTTCTTTCAGTCTGGAGAGACGGCTCAGCAGTAAACAGCACTGACTGTTCTTCCAGAGGTCCTGAGTTCAATTCCAGAAACCACATGGTGGCTCAAAGATTGAGTACTCATACAAAAAATGAGTAAATAAATCTAAAATAAAAAGAATTCTGTTCTTACCCTGCCATAAAAAATATTTACAAAAGAACTTTAAATGATAAAATAATAGTTAGTTAGTTGTACATTCTATGACTTTTTGTTTTTCTTTTAAATATATGGATATTTGAAAATAGCAGGGTAAATATGATATCATATAATTTTATAATTTAGCAATATTGAGTAAATATATGTAAATACCTGAATACATTAATTCATTTAAATATTTATAGAACCAAATTAGGCATTCTCAATGGTTCCCCTCAAAACTAATTGAGAAAAGAGAGTGAAGAGTTTGTTTAGCTTCTGTGAAATGTGATCAAGTGTCAGAGTAGACATGCAAGAATAGTGAAGCTGAAGAACTCAGTAATTGTGTCTGGTGCAAAACAGGAAGGATCAAGGTTAATGAAGTTGTTGGAAATGATACTTATACATAATGAGGGTTGGAAGTAAAAGTAATCATAGAGGAGGAAGATAATATTAAAAAGTAGTTTGTAAGTAATGGTGGAGAAAGTCCTTCTGTATATGTGTGCTTTTAATGGTTAATAATAATTACAGACACACAACAAAGACAGATTCAAATTTTTGATAATAATAATAATAATAAAAATCTGACAAAAAAAGAAAAAGACCTCTGAATGAGTCACAGTGTTGGTAAAAGTTGAGATAATCCTTCGGGGTTCCTGCTTCAAGAAATTATCCAGACATTCAGCAGGATACAGAAGAAAGTGACTGTCAAATTGCCAATATAGGCAGGATAGTCTTTGAAATTTCCTGCTTCATGGAAAAGTTTGCTGGATATTATGTGCTGTAGGCTGAAGATGGATGCTCCAATGATACAGAAGAACTTTGAATGACTCTACAAGCAGCGAGATGGTTCTGTCAATTCTAGAGTTTTGGAAGTTGCTTACAGAACTCTTCCTGTTTACTTAGGAAATATTATATCATTTTGTGGTCTTTTCATAGTTATGATAAAAGATATATATATAGTAACTGCAATTTTTGCTCGATACCTGTTTGGTTGTATGTGATTTTACTATGTTAAAGTTGAAACCTTCCTTTTTATTTAAAAAACAGAGAAGGGGAAATAAATAGTGTGGGAAGTCCTTCTGTATATGTGTTGCTTTTATTGGTTAATGAATAAAGAAACTGGCTTTGCCTGATAGGCAGAGTAAAGCAAGGTGGGAAAAACTAAACTGAATGCTAGGAAATGAAGTCATAGTCAGAGACGAGCCATGTAGCCGCCCCACCAGAGACAAATGCCAGAACTTTACCTTGTAAGCCACAGACACGTGATGATACACAGATTAATGGAGATGGGTCAATTTGTGATATGAGTTATTTAGAAATACACTTAAACTACTGGCCAAACAGTATTGCAAATAATATAATTTCTGTGTGATTATTTCAGGGCTGAATGGCCGGGAACAAACAAACAGCCTCCTTACTGCAAAGCAAAACTTCATACAGGCACTAATGCCATAAATTTCTATAGAATGTAATGATACAGCTTTAGAAAATAAAATAGATTGGATCTTTGAATATATTAATATTTTTAGTATCTCAAAAAGTATAAATAAAAAGAAAAATTAATAAAACAAATATATATATTGTAAATAATGCTTCTGATGACTTCATGTATGTAAATTATATGTGTATATACATAGGGATCCATATATAGATATACACAAAGTAATGCCTCAATGTAAGGCAATATTTTGTCTGGAAGTGATGCATGACTGTAACCCCAGCTCTTGGGGAACTGATACAAGGAGATGGCAAATTAGTGGTAAGTTTTGTCCCTGTAGTAAGATCTTGTCTCTATAATAAAAAGTAAAAATAATTTTTTTTCTTCTGAACCAAAATCTCAGTTTGCCTGTATTAATGTTAGAGGTGAAATTTTCCATAATTTTGAATTCTAAAACATTTGGAGACTATATTAACATATTCAGGTTTGCTTAAATAAACGTTAAGTGATCCTAGTGAAGATAGTTTGAAAAGGATAAAAATATTATATAGAAAAACTGTAGATAGGAGAAATAGAAAAAGACGAGTATAGCAAAAATTATGGTCAACTTGTCTTTGCAAAATCAAATAAATTTTTCAGCATCACAAAGTTGTGTATGCCATTGATGGTATATCATATAAATTAAAGTTTCTTTTTTTTAAAGTTTCAAAACAAATAACACTTTCGATCTGTTTAATGAACTTTCTTTCTTTTTTAATATTTAATTTTATTTTCTTTATTCATTTTCACACCTACTACAATTTCCCCTTCCCTCCCCTTCTTTCTACTTCCTCCCAGCCCATCCTCATCCACTCCACAGAAAGTTTAAAGCCTCCCATGGGTAGACAACAAAGCCGGGCACATTCAGTTGGGGCAGGATCTAGTACCTCCCCCCCATCAAAGCTGAGCAAGGCATCCCACCATATGGAATGGGCTTCAAAAAGTTTCTCCCTAACACCTTAATGGCTCCCTCTTTCAAGATATCTCTTTTCTTGCTTTCCCAACCCATCCTTCCTCCAAGTTGATCATGACACTGATGAACCTTGGGAAATATGTATGTCTGTTATAGTTAGAGTTAATACAAATTAAGGAAGTGATTATTGTAATTGAAAGAAGATACATTTCTTGTTTTGTCAAGATTTTTTTTTCTTTAAGAAAATGCATTCAGAGAGTTGGGGAGAGGCAAGGATGGAAGCAGAAAAAAACATAGAGCTCAATAAAAACAATATAAAAAAGGGAAAAAAAGAAAAAACATTCACATAGTTTAAGTCACTATGATGTTTTCAGCAATAAATTTTAATTAGAAGAAATGTAAATGCCTACACATGACTTTTTGTTGAGTTCTTGGTAGAAAAAATTCATTGAACTTGGATATCTAGAGATTCTTTTCAACTTCAGTTACGAAAGTGAGAGTGAATACCTTACTAAATGAAGGACATTCACTTACAGTTTCATCAAGTACACATTATAGTGTATAACTTTGTTTTTATAGAATTATGCTTGTTCTGTTTTGCTCTGTTTTATCTTATCTTACTTTATTATTGTTTTTAGATGCCTATTTATTCACTAAGGAGAGACAGATAAGATATAAATTCAGAGAGGGGAGGAGGTAGGGAAACAGTATAGGACTTAGAGGAAAGAGAAATCAGAATCAGAATATATTTTGTGTGAACTATCTATTTTCAACAACAAAAAAACAGAATTGAAGATAAAATGATTAACATAGTTCCCAGGTTATGGAAAAAAATGAATTTTCTCACCTTTACTGTTTTCAGCATAATTAAAGTTAAATTGTTTTAATTTTAGTTTTGTGGTTTCCTTCGTTTCTACGAAGAATGATCTCATATGGAATAGTTCAGCTTTCGCAGGGAATGCCATATGGCTACAGAGGGTCCTTCTGGGACACCAGTGCTCTCTCTCTCTCTTGAATGGCTCCATATATTGGAAACATCAGCCCAAAATTTTTGTATCTTTGAAAACTTAAGGATGGATTTAAAAGTCCTTTGGAGACCAATGAATGAATCTTTTTCTTTTTTCTTTTCTTTTCTTTTCTTTTTTTCTTTGCCTACCTTATTTTTCATTTAATTTTTTTGCTTTACATACCAACCACAGTTTCCCCACCCTCCCCTTCTGTCATCCTCCATCTCCCCACACCCCAACCCCCATCTACTCCTCAGAGAGGGTAAGGCCTCCCTTGAGGAGTCAGCAAAGGCTGGCATGCCAAGTTGAGGTACAACAAAGTATCAAGGCTGAGCAAGGTATCCCACCATGGGAAATGGCCACCACAAAGCCAGCCAATTCACATACTCCGAATAAGTCCTTGACCCATTGCCAACTGCCAAAATAGATCAAGCCATATAACTGTCACCCACATGCGAGGCCTTTGGTTCAGCGGTTTTCATAGCTGTCAGTATGGAGTCCTTGAGTTCCCACTGACTGTCTCTGATGTTTTCCCCATCATAATCTTGACTGCTCTTGCTCATATGATCCTTTCTCCCTTTTTGCAGCTGAACTCCAGGATCTTAGCCCAGAGCTTGGCTGTGGATCACTACATCTGTTTCCATCAACTACTGGATGTAGATTCTGTGCTGACAATTAGGGTAGTCGCTAATCTGATTATAGGGGAAGACCAGCTCAGACACCCTCTTCACCATTGCTAGGAGTCTTAGCTGGGGTCAACCTTGTGGATTCCTGGGAATTTCCCAGTACCAGGTTTCTCCCTAACCCACAATGCCTCCTACTATGGAAATATCTCTTTCATTGCTTTCTCTCTCTCCATCCCTCCTCCAACTCGGCCATCTGGATCTCTCATGTTCCCATCTCCATCCTCTCCCATCCATCCACTACTGGTTTACCCAGGAGTGATTCCTTAAATGTCTTCTGGCCATTTGACATTTTTTTTTCTGTTGTGAGTTCTCTGTTTGGACTTGTACATCATTTCTAATTGAATTATTTGGTATTTTATGCCAAGTTTCTTGAGTTTTTTATATAATTTGGAGATCAGTCCTCTGTCTGATGTGGGGTTGGTGAAGATCTTTTCCCTTTCTGTAGTCTGTCGTGTTGACCGTGTCCTCTGCTTTACAGAAGTTTTTCAGTTTCAGCAGGTCACATCTATTAATTGTTGATTTCAGTGTTTGTGCTACTGCTGTTATATTCAGGAAATAGTCTTCTTGCTTCTGCATTCAAGGCTACTTCCTACTTTCTCTTTTATCAGCTTAGTGTTAACTGGGTTTATATTAAGGTGCAGGGTGATAGATATGGATCTATTTGCATTCTTCTATGTGCCACCATCCAGTTGTGTCACACAAATTTTTGAAGATGCTTTCTTCTTTTCCCAGTTTTGGGTTCTTTGTAAAACAAACAAACAAAACAGGTGTTCATAGTTGTGTGAATTTATGTGAGCGTCTTCATTTCGATTCCATTAATCCATGTATCTGTTTACATGCCAATACCAAAGTGTATCTATTACTATAGCTTCCAAGTAGAGCTTGAATTCAGGGATGGTGATACTTCCAGAAGTTTCTATATTGAACAAGATCGTTTTGACTATCTTTTCCTCCAGCAGGCTACCGACGATCCTATTGTCATCATGGGTCGCCGCCCCGCCCGGTGTTACCGGTATTGTAAAAACAAGCCGTACCCAAAGTCTCGCTTCTGCCGAGGTGTCCCTGATGCTAAAATCCACATCTTTGACTTGGGACGGAAGAAGGCAAAAGTTGATGAATTCCCACTTTGTGGCCACATGGTGTCAGATGAATACGAACAACTCTCTTCCGAAGCTCTGGAGGCTACCCGTATTTGTGCCAACAAACACATGGTAAAGAGTTGTGGCAAGGATGGCTTTCATATTCGAGTGAGGCTTCACCCTTTTCATGTCATCCGAATCAACAAGATGTTGTCCTGTGCTGGGGCTGACAGGCTCCAGACAGGTGTGCGTGGTGCCTTTGGGAAGCCCCAGGGCACAGTGGCCAGGGTTCATATTGGCCAGGTCATCATGTCCATTCTCACTAAGCTGCAGAATAAGGAACATGTGATTGAGGCTCTTCGTAGAGCCAAGTTCAAGTTCCCTGGCAGCCAGAAGATCCACATCACAAAGAAATGGGGCTTTACTAAGTTTAATGCAGATGAATTTGAAGACATGGTTGCTGAGAAGCGACTGATTCCTGATGGCTGTGGGGTCAAATATATTCCTAATCGTGGTCCCTTGGACAAGTGGCGAGCCCTATACTCCTGAGGGCTTTCACGATGCTCTTCTATACCCTACCAAATCATGTTCAGTAATAAATCTCACATCCAGTCAAAAAAAAAAAAGATCGTTTTGGCTAGCCTGGGTTTTTTTGTTTTCTCATATGCATCTTAAGTTAGATTGTTGTTACTCAGTTTGCTATCGTCCGTCTTGAATGGCTCTTTTTTAAGGTAAAACTTACAAAACAGACTTCTACAGCCACACTAAATGAATGGATCTTGCTAACTTTCCAGACTCTTTTGACTATTGGATCACCATAGTCTTCTGGATATCTGTCATGTACTGCTTAGACCTCTGTGTTGCAGTTAAGAGAAGACAAGAATGCTATCTGCTTTTGTCAAGGTGTGTTTTCAATGTCATTTTTGTTCTATGCCTTCTTCTCTAAGCTCAAGCCAATTCCCAAAGAACTGAAATGAACTGAATTTTTCTTACAAGGATGTGAAGGATGATGAGAATGACTTTGTAATTCTTTGAACAGTGTGGTCCCCATAGGCTCATAAATTTGAATGCTTAGTTACTAGTTAATAGCACTAGTTGTACAGATAAAAGAGGTTAAGAGGTTTGTTATTGTTTGAGAGAATGTGTTACTAGGGGTGGAGTATGAGGTTTAAAAAGCCCATGCCAAGGCGAGAGTCTTTCTTTCTGCCTGTAGATCGGGCTATAGTTCTCAGCTGTACTCTACTATCTACCAGCATGCTGCCACGCTTCCTGCCATGATAATAATGTATTAAACTTCTGAAACTGTAAGGAAGCTTCCAATTAAATGTGTTCTCTTATTATCTTGGCTTTGGTCATGGTGTTTATTCACAGTGATAGAGTAGTGACTAAAACATACTTTGTGATATAAAAGTCATGGTGATGATATAATCTATCAATACATGAAGTGTCAAAATACCATGACTAGTGATTGGGATACAATGTTTAAAGTTACATGTATCCACAATATAGTTTCATCTTTTCCTTTTTCCACTTCTCCTTTAAAAATTATGACAACATATTTTAGTGAGCTGTACACCAGAATGATTGATTTCTTCAGTATCTTCCATGTTTTCTTAAACACTAACATCAAAACTCCCTGTCTACTTTTTCCAGACTCATACAATGTAATAGAAATACCACTGCACTGTTATTTTAAATGACAAGGAGAAGAAATAGAAAGAGAAAGAAGTTCAAGAAACAATGCAAGAAGCCTATGTAATCAGAGATACAACAGTATAGATTTCAAAAATGCTTACCCAAATCCATTTTCAGGTTTAATTCTAACTAATAAAATAACTCAATTATAAATTCAAAGACAGACAGTAAAATCTTTAACTTCTTTGTGATCAGAAAACGTGTTAACTGTAAGTTCTTACAGGTATTAGACAATTGAATAATCATGATGTATCTTTTATTGCCATCCTAAAACTACAATAAGAACATTGTTTCATTCATGTCTAGTATATAGAGGTACTATGGTATCAAAATTTTAGTCATATCTACTTGAAAAGATGGTTTCTTTCTTCTTGTATTAACCCTGTGTACAGACAGCATATAAGATCCTATATAATAATTTCCCTTCTGCTAAATTATAAAATTCTATAAAAACAAGGAGAGAGAACTGGTGACTATACCTCGGTGCTGCTTCTTTGTGAAATAGAAAAGAAATCAAGCACTGTGGTCTATGGCTAAGTAAAATAAATTGATTTTTTTTAAAGTTTATTAAATTATGAAAGTTTTCATTTCCGCCCCTCCTCCCAACATCCTCCCTCTCCCCCCTCCCCCTCCTCCTCCCTCTTCATCCCTAAGAGCAGTCTGGGCTTCCAGCCCTGTGGGAAGTTCAAGTTCCTCTCCACTCCTTCCTGGTCCCTGAAGGTGAGTATCCGAACAGACAGGATCCCCAAAATCCAGCATATGCAGAGGAAACAAGTCCCAGTGTCATTGTCAGTGGCTTTTCAGAAAGGCTCCGGACCAGCCACATTCAGAGATCTGGCCACATTCAGAAAATCTGGTTGGATCACATGCTCGTTCAGTCCCAGTCCAACTGGCCTTGATGAACTCTCATTAGATCAGTCCCCTTGTATCAGTGGGTGATCGCACCCCTCGCGGTCCTGAGTTTTTTTCATGTTCTTCCAGGTCCAAGGAGAGATCCCCAGACTGTTCTCTAGACAGAGGAGAAGGTGCCTGAACCGGCCTTGGCCTATAACCATACTGATGAAGATTTTGCTTATCACCATAGATCCTTCTTCATCTGACGATGGATGGCGATACAGATGGAGACCCACATTGGAGCACCGGACTGAGCCCCCCATGGTCCAAATGAGGGGCAGAATAAATTGATTTTTAAGAAAAAAATGTTGGAGAGAAGAAGATAGAACTAAAGAATATGTAAGGTAGAATAACTCAACGGTGTATCTCATCACAATGTGTTGCTACTTAAGTAATGTAAAGTGATTCTGATGCTTCTGAGATTGATGGAATACAATTTGACCAAAGCACCACACAGTATCTGGGTCTCTTTTAAACACTTAAAATATTTAGACTAGACTCAGATAAACATGAATATTAATTTCTTATCACTCTCAAAAACACATTAAATGATATTAAGTGATTTAAAATGATATCAGTCTACTGGAATGAATGAATAAAGGGAAATCAGAGATAAGAGAGTGAGTTGAGGGAAACAAAATGATTAAGGGAATTCGAGTTATAGAGCAGCCAAGTATACTGGCTCCAGTTTAGCTTTCCTGCTTATTATTTATTCATTTCATATTATACTACATTATCCACAGAGGATTTTCAAATGTAAGAAATGTAAGTTAAATTGTGTTTTAAAATTAGGATAATAAGATAATGTGACAACAGGGAAATGCAAAAGTGACATCAAAATAAACAAGTATAAAGAATTATGACAGAATGTTGTTCCCTTATTTAAACAGATATCCTTACATTTCAGAATTCTAATATTATTAAAGTTAAAATCACGTTTTCTTATAAAGAAAATAAATGAAAACAAAGTGCAAAAGAGTACTGTGATGTGGATTTGCAATTTTTCCTCCATCTCTATGTCCCTGGGGTGTGGCCTAAGGAGGAAATATAGTAGAAGCCTCTTGCTCTCTGTTCTCTTCCATCAGCCATCAGTAGAGCAGCTTGCTTCTGCCCCATACATCCACCCCACAATAAACAATTACTCACAAAAAAAGGCCAAAGAATTGTGAACTAAAACCTGTGAAACAGAGACAAGTAACCATTTCCAGTTTTAGTTGATTATCTCAGGTATTTCCTTATAGTAACAGAAAGCTTACAAATATGAACAGAAAACACAAAGAAAAATATTTGCCAGATTGAGAGCATTATGTTTCCCTTCTACAGCTCAGTTCTTGGAGGAAGGTCTGACTCTATTGCCCAAGCTGGCCAATAATTCAAGACTCTCTAGCCTTAGTCTTTTAAGTGCTGGAATTACAGATAAATACCACCTCAGGCAGATTCTTTTTTTTCTTAGAGTTCTGCAAATCTGTGGGTTTTTTATTATGGAAAATAAACATAGCTGATTTTTCCTAATGTTTATGTTTCTGCCTGAAAAAGAAATCTGGCTGAAATAATTATTGTAAAATAAAAAATCCAAGAAAATTTTTCATGTTTTTTTTAAGCAATTAAATTATAATTTAATGATCTTTTTCTGTGGCAGAGTATGACAATGACTAAATCAAATTATGTACAATTAGTAAGATTTGGCAGTGTTTTCTACCAAAGGACTTGGAGGAAGTCTTCATCAAAAATTCAAAAGGTCTTTGGTATTTTAAACAATTGGCTCTATCTTTTAAAATAAAATAAATGCCATTTTAAGAGAATTAACATTTATTTAAAGAATCTTCTTCTTCTTCTTCTTCTTCTACTTCCTTTTCCTCCTTCTTTTTCTTTTTTTCCCTCTTATTCTCGAAGGCATCTGTATATACATGGGCATATACAAGCACACATATAGGCATTAATAAAAAACAAAATACATCTTTAAAAAAGAGTGTATACTGAAGTTTCTGTCCTGCCTAGTCCAGCAGCTATTCAGTCCCAAAGAAACACACAGAGGCTTATATTAATTACAAACTGTTTCTCCTATTAGCTCAGGATTATTATTAAATAGCTCTTACAACTTCAACCCTTAATTCTTATATATGTTTAGCCACATGGATTGTCACCTTTTCTTTGTGCAGCATTCTCATCTTGATTCCTCTGTGTCTGACTTCGCCTCTGCCTTTCCTCTACCCAGAATTCTCCTGGTGTAGTCACCCTGACTACACTTCCTACCTGGTACTGGCCAATGGACATTTTATTAAACTAATATGAGTGACAAATCTTTACAGAATTTAAGAGCATTGTCCCATAACAGAATAGTAAATTCTAACCATCTGTAAGTACTGAAAGTCTGTAGAAATAGAACAAAAGGAAAGTTGTTTTAAAATAATATTCTGATAGCAAATTTTACATTTTTTCTCATTTGTGGATGTTAGCTTTGAGTATTCAATTATGTATTTGCAATTTGTAGTCCCCATGGAAGATAGGAAATTAATAAAGGACCATAAGGGAACTCTCAGGGGAGGGAAGAGAGAAAGTAATGGTATGAAGGCTTGAGGGGATTAACAGAATAGGCAAGATTAAAGTAGAGTTGGGGATGAGAGGGTAGGGTAGAGAAAATAATTCAGGGAGGGATAAATGCTAATGAAATAATACTAATACTCATGAAAACTTTTCAAAACTTCATATGGAAACCTATATTGTAGAATTTTATTTAGACACACGTGTGTGTATATGTGCGTGCACACACAATTTCTTAATAAATGAAAATAATAAATAAAAGTCTTATTTTCAAGAATGGGTTTCCTCTTTTGAATTCTTGGCCAGTGGAGACATATAGACTTCTAAATATTGCAGCCTATTTTCAGTTCAGATAGTTACTTCACAGAACTATTGTTGAAGAAACCATATATTTGATATGTCAAGAAGAAAACTTGATTCTGTGGACTAGTTCTATAGCACTTGAAGTTTCTACACATGGTACCAGAGAACAAAATCATATCCAGGTGTGAACTTAACCAGCTACATCGATATCTGACTTGGCAAGAATATCATGGGAAGAAGCAATTGCATGGAAGTAGTCAATTGGATTTTAGACCTACTCCACAAGATTAAGGCCATACCTGACACCACTGTATTGCCAAGAACTAGATGGGTCAGGTCATAGTCCTCAGGAAAGAAACAATACCACTTCCTATTACAGTACCAAGTATTAAAGTGACCCATAATGATTTATCTTTATACACTTAGATTAATACACTGTTGAACCTTCACCGAAGATGCATCTATTTGTAGCAACATGGTATTAATCCAGAGATCCACAACTATCATCCAAAGTGCAGGAAATAAGAGACTATTGAATTTTCTACCCTAAATAGCTGAATCTCTATCTGTATTACACCATATCTTCCAAACCTTAAAGATTACTGAGTAAAAAGAAATGGGAACACTGTAAGAGTCAGATAGATACAAGGAGATTGTCCTCTAAACACAGCAGGGCAATTGCTCATATGAAATCACAATGATTGTGATAACATTTATGTACTCCACTCAAGCTCTAACCAGATCTAATTTCAGCACAGATAATGTAATTATTCAGAAAGGAAGTGTCACCCTTATATGAGGAGCAGTTGAAAACTTCTAGGAGAGGAAGAGATTGTTTTCTATGTGAGTGCTGCCTCTGGTAAATGGGCAATGCTACAGTGGAAAACCACACTTCTAGAAATACATGAGTATTACAAATTGAACATGGTGGTTGAAAAAAAGAAATAAGGACACAAATTTGGGCAGTTAGAGAAAGGGAGAGGAATCTGGGAGGAAGTGAGGTAGGTGTGACTATGATCAAATTATAAGTATGAGATCCTCAAAGACCTAATTAAGAGTAAGGAAAGAAAATATAAAATGAAGAAAAAGTAAGTTTTATTATTTATTATTTAGAATATATTAACTTTAAAATTCTTTAAAATTAAGAAAGATATAAAATCATGAAATGCTATAGTTTTAATCTTTTTTATATTTGCAGCTAGCATGTTTAGCTTTTTATAATTTTTGTAGAGATAATTACAGTATTTTCCCTTCCATTTTCCATTTTCTCCCTCCTAACTTTTCCATAGACATCTCCCTCTTTTCCTTTAAATTCATCTATTTTATATACATATATTTTGAGAGGCAATAAGATCCTTATGCTCATAAATAAGCACTGGGGAATCCAAGAATGTCAAACTCACAGGCTTGTCTCTTCAGTGAAAGAATGTATATATTGTTTTCTGGCTAGAAGACTGGGAATGAGGTGGCTAATAGCCTAAATTTTTACACTACCTGTGTTATTAGGGCATGTTCCACCTTCCCACAACCAGGACCAGAGGTGGTTTACAGCTCCAAAACCCATCTTCATGGAAAAAGTGACATGTACATTGAGAAGTTTCTATGTAATTGTGCCTCTTTGTGTGCATGGGATTGTGTTACAATAAGAGACTTTATTTTTTTTTTCTTTCTTTTTTTTTTCTTTTTTACAAATTGCACTGTAGTTGAATATAACTAAAATAGACCGCTTAGGGTCAGATTCTAGAAGTTTAAAACAACAACAACTACTTAGTTTTATTTAACCCGATTTTCTTCTTGACTCACAGGGGTCATTAATCTGTGGGCCCTAGTGTTTAAAAAAACTATGGCCATATAATCTTAATTGTAATTTGTTGAGTACACATAAGACTACTTATATGTAGATTTTCATCATTGATTATTGAGCAGAGTTCTCTTCCCTGGGAAGGATCACCTCTACAACTCCCAGCTTTCCTCAGTGGTCTAGAGTTCTTTGTGTAGGATTGAGGACTGGAGGGTTTTTCTTTCTTTTTTATTAAATTGATTTTTATTGAGCTCTACATTTTTCTCTCCTCCCCTCCCTACTTCTCCCCTTCCCTTCAACCCTCTCCAGTACGGTTTGGTGTGTTTATACAGTTTTGAACTTTGAAAACACTAGGTTACTTCATTCTTTCCTTTCCATATGGTTTC
This sequence comes from Myodes glareolus, assembly GCF_982192425.1. Taxonomy (NCBI): domain Eukaryota; kingdom Metazoa; phylum Chordata; class Mammalia; order Rodentia; family Cricetidae; genus Myodes; species Myodes glareolus. Next base: position 49,712,024 of record NC_142037.1, on the reverse strand, counting down.
TTGCACATGAGATGGGCCCAGTGTTTAATACAAGCTATGTAAGTACTAACCACTCTTTTATATTACCAGACTTAGACTACATTTATATATCCAATATCTTCAGCTCATTTTACCTTTTTAAAAATGTTCATTTGTAATTCTGTCTCATTTACCACATATTTTCAAATGCTTGCAACTTATTACTCTATTCTAGAAAATACATTCCTAATACATTTCTCATACAATTAATAGAGTTGAAGAAATACATTTCTATAATGTGTTATTACTTTTTACCTGCATTTTTCCTTTTTCTGAGGTGATACCCAGGAGGTCTAAATTTTCCATTTTTCAGGGTATTTATAAAATCATTGTTTCATTTTTTGTTTGCAATAAAAACAGGACTTCATCACTTATAGTAATCCTAGAACATGACTACCTATTTCAGAACATTCCAAATTTGCTAGTGCAATCTTTGCTACACTTTGTCCATACTCTTTTTTATATTTCTTTTATATTTGCATCAATAAACAAGGGTTATGAATTGATGTGAATAATATTGAAACTGGGAATTGAAAAAGTAAATGAAGACTTTGAAAAGTAAGTTGAAACCAGCTGCATTTCTTATGTATACTCAACTATTTTCCTAGGGTGGACACAAAGGTGTAGAACATGTGCATTTGTGCTTCATAGGACCACTTGAGCTGCTCAAGGAACCACACTACACCTCCTGGGTTAGGGACCCTGCAGTTAGGTCCATCCTTCTGTCAGGAATTTTTCTTAATGCGAGCTCTCTGCCAATGCAACAAATTCCCCATCAAGTCAAATCAAAACAAGCCAAATTAAGAAATATCCAGGTTTAATGGGATTCCTGTACTCTCGGGTGGCCCAGAGGGGGAACTGGGAGGTCACCGTAAAAGCGACCACTAGGAGGAAGGAAAAGTGACCACGTGTTCCTCTTTTGGGAGTTCATTTATGTCTCCTGTGGGAGACAGGACCTGGCATCCTGGAATTTGGAGTTCAGACCAATACAACTCTCAGACCTGGGGGCTTGGGACTACTCTCCCAACTTAACACCTATATGTCATTCTTTTTCTTAGACTTTAGTGTCCGGATCAGAGTCTGCACTAAAGAACCATAACCAAGACAAATTAGGTGAGAATAAGGAAATAATCTGAAACCCTTTTGTGAAAGGGTTATTATTTTATGTAGGTTTCACAGTCTTAAGATGTATGTATTATGATCTTCACTGTGTTTAATGTTAACTATTATTCCATTTTCTTCAGCTTCACATTTTAAAAATAGGTGATTTGAAACTTTTTAGTAGGTGATGGATAAAATTAAATGTATTCAATAATAAAATTAAATTTATTTAATAATAAAATTAAATTTATTCTGGAAAATATATGTATTTCTTTATCTGCATATCATTATTAACAGATACATGTACGTGTTTAGAATCATTTGAAGAAACACCCTTCTAAGCACAGACTTAGCAATGAGGTAGTGATGGAGGAAGCCTGTTGTTCGTAAGCTTATTGTAGCAAAGAATAACTAAATTACTTTGCAGTATACTAACTGTGCATATTTATTTACAGTGTTCAACTCCAGCTATGGTATAAACACAAAGATGGATAAGGATGGATGGACTACAAGTATTTTAAATGTTTTGTGAAGAAATTGCTATTATGCACAAACAAGTCAGTAGAAGATGTTACAATTTGGACTTAAGGAAAGAAGAACGCTTATTACATGTGGTATTGCTTTCGGGTACAGCTTAAGGAAAAAGAAATGAAATTTATAACACGAACAGCATTACCAGTAGCTGAACTATATATCAAACAGATAGTAAATCAGGTTAACTGTAAAAGCTAGGAAAGACATAACAATAAGATATTTATCCGTACTGGAGACAGAACCAGTGCATTAAGACAGCACTTTCAGTGAGTCTGTCTGCCTTGAAAAGAGCAGTAAAACAGGATGTAGAGTCTGCACTAGTATGTGCAACAAACGCAAGAACAACTACGTGAAAAGTAATTTGGGTCCAGTTGGAACAATGCAAGCTGGGTCCAATTAGGACCACATACAGGTGACTGGAAGGCGAGGTGAGTTGATGGAGATAATCACTTCAATAGTCTGAGGTCTGTTACTCTTTATTTAACCATGGTATCCTTTAAATATCCATGATTTAAAACCTGGTTTTCTACAGCTTTAGGGTATTTAAGGGATACCTTTTTCTGAATAAAACTTAATATGCATGCATTCTGAGTTATGATTGCCTGAAACTAAAATATTTGCATGTTATTGGATCCAAAAGTTTTACTTTGGACAATTGTTTCTATGGTACGTGGTAGGGATGGTAAGCAGGACCTTTAGGTGACTCATAACAATTTATGGCCAGTTGTCATGATTGACGTGAGTCTTTTTAGAAGTTAATAATGACTTGATTGTTGGCTTCAGTTTGAATGCTAAAATATTTAGCATCATTTGCATATTATTTGCTCACAAAATCCTATAATGTGAAGGAAGATGATGTGAATGTGCCTTTTGTGCAGTTATCATGCCCATAATTGCTTGAACTTAGTTTTATTTGGCATAAACTTGCTTTAAGCATTTTGTCCTGTTTACCTTGTCTAGCTTGTCTTTTTTATTTTGTAAGTGACATCCTGCTGCAGTGAACCCTAATTATGAAGGAGTTCTTTCACTGCTTCTTATTGGAAATAATTCCTACAACCTACCAAACGGAACCTATCAAAATAAAAGTTATGGTTAGGTTTTAAATTGAGGCAGATAGACATTTTTAAAACTTCTCTTTTCCGTTGTCACTTTCATTATCTCTGCAGTCTTTTGCATGCCGTCAGACTTGAATCGTGGGCACAAATGTAAGAAAGCAGAATATGGTCTGATGGTTAATCTAGTATCTGTCACAAGGCTCACTCAGTTTACTTGATCTCACATGGAAGGAACTCCTGAGAACTGTACAAATAGTTAAATTCATTGATCGTAAAATGCTGTGTGTCTCGTATGTGCACCGGACAGCAGATTAGATAATGTCCTGATAACTTAGCACATTGAGCTATAATACAGAAGTAAGAGATAAGAGAGCTGGATCACTAGTTATGGACCAGTCTATATACAGAAAATACTCTACAGTACCTCAAAAACAGGAAAGTATGAGTTTCTAAACATCAATACCAAAATTCTGGTTAATACAAATAATCAGGAAGTACAAACACACAGTAACTTTATTCTCAGTCTCCTTCCTAAATGCCCATATTCAGAACTATTTAAACTGTATTTTAAAAGAATTACTGATTTTAATTCATTTCTTGGTTATGTCATAGCAGTGAAGTCTTTAATATTTATTGCTGTAGACACTTCCCACATAGTTTTTCCTTGGCTACTTCAAAGTAAAGTTCATTTTATTATTGAGTGGTTCTGTGTTAACAGAAAACTTTCCTTTTCAAATTTAACTCTGCTGCTGTCTATTCTAAAATAACTCATCCTAGCTGGTTTTCTGAAGTTCTTCTGAAAATATGTGCTTGCTCCTCTAAATGCCATTTTACTCTTTAAGACACAGATTATATTTAAGAAACATAGTGCTTTAATAGAATTTATTTAATTCTGAGATAATTATCTTGTATGTCTCAGTTATTCCTGCTACACCATCTCCAGATCTATGTATCATCTCAGTTATGTTCTGCTTCATGCATAATAATGTCTTAGGATCTCTTCTGAAAGATAGAGATCTGTTTTAGAAATGGGAGATGAGTTTCCCTTCATCTGTTTAATTCACTTCCGTGCATACAAACCTTATCTGGATTAACTTGGTTCTATATGCTTAACTTTATCAAATATCACTTTTTTACATTATAGTTATTTTACATGCTCAGATTTGAAAGGCATGATATTTTATGATAAAATCTATAAAAGCTACATTATGCCAACTCTTATAAGTATGTGGCAAATGGCAGACCCTGGAAAACTTTACTGAAGAAATATTTGCATAAATTAAAGATCTAAGAACAGGTTAGGTTATTTCAGAAATGCATCCCATTATCACGTTTCTATCTTATTCATGCCTTTTTCAATATAGTTTTGAAATAATTTGGAGTAAAATGTGTTCTGACTGTGAATTCATGAAAGTTATGACAAATCAAAGTACAGGTTTACTTTTACTGTTAATTGCAACTTCTGAGCTTGAAAAACAGTTAAGTTCATAATTAAATCTTAATTATGCCATCTATTTTATAAGGGGGCCTTGACAGCTGGAACCCATGATAAGATATAGGGATTTCTTCCCTATGCTGTATTGATTTCCTAGGCTAACTTTCTATAATATTTGAGTTATCTCCATAGCTAGATTAAACCTTTCTTAGCTGGAGTGTGAATTATCCGGGTTGTGTGCTATGACCATTCCAGATAATAGACCTCTCAAGGGGAATTAAGCTCAGCTTGGTGATTTGCATATGATTGGGTTGTTTTCGTGAAAAGATGACTCAAATTATGGATATCACTAACAAAGTAATTCTTACCTCTGACCACATCACAATATCTCAAAAACAAGCACTTGAAAAATGAATTTTTGCACTATTACTTATAGTTTTATGGGGTTAAAATTATGCTTGTTGAAATAATCTACAATTTTTCAGAGACTCTTAAATTGTTAATATTTTAAAAATGAATTGAAAGCAATATTACTCCTTACTTCTTATTAAATGATATAGTTTTCAAAGATTTATGGGACTATTTTTGTAGATATGTAAGAGAACTAATTAGCTACTACATGAAATTGTATGATTCACTTTATAAATTCTTGGTACGAAATAGTTTTTTTCTGCTCAACTTAATCCTACTAGGAGAAGGTGTAAATCAGCTATGTCCCATAAGATCTTTCTTACCTAGATCTACATACTTAGCTTTGGTAGGGAGGTTTAAATGAAATTTTTTAGAGTATTAACGAATGTCTTAATATCAAACACTTCATGCAACTTTAGGAGATGGTTATGAGTTCTGGCTTTTGTCATAGAAAAAAAGAAAAAAAAAAAAGAAAAGTAACTTCAAATTGTCTGTTAAAACACCCAAGCAAAGGAATAGTTTCTCTGAAATCAGACAATGTAAGAAGTATCCTGGGAAACCTAAAGGCTCCATACTGATTTGCTCGTTGCCTGTTGTCCAATGACCTCTCTCTAATTGGGGGAGGAGCTGAAAACAAAGCAGGAAGAAGGGGGCATCTGGAGCAGATGATGGGGGAGCTGGAGGAGACAAAGCCACTGAAAACAACTGAAAGCCTTTGAAGGGACCATGTCTCCTCTCAGTCTAATCTTCATGGTCTGTGGAAGCGTTTTCCAAGTCTAAACTGGAGACAAAATTTCCAGGTTTATGCTCTATGTCTATTTTTCACACAGTCTTAGAGATTACATAACGCTTTTATTGTCTACTACATCCACGACCTTCCTTTTTCCTTTGTGATTTAACAGAGTATCATTAGTCTAACAAAGACACTGCCACCAATCCATCCAATCATAATTTATCAGCCATCTGCCAGTTTCAAGATCCTAAACACTAGTATCTGTAGTCGGTACCTTACTTTTTAAAAAGAAGCTGTAGAGAAAAACAAAACTGTTTGGTACAGAAAAGTTGTGCAAACAGAAAGCTTTGCACATAAAATAGTTATATGTCATGCAAAATGGTAAAATATATGGAAAACATTTTTCTCCTTTTGATCAAATGTATAGGGTAAGCTCTTGAATTTTTATGATGAATTGTAATCTGTGTAATATGCATTAAGGAATTTTGAATTCTATAGTTCAGATATTTCCCTACGAATGTTATTAATTGGTTATAAGAAAGCAAACAAAGAAGATGATAATTCAACTTCACTACAAACTTAACTTGTGCTGTAGAAAAGTGACAGTTGAGGTACATTATTTTTTCTAATTTTGTGCTTGACAATTCCTGCATATTAATGTCTCAGTTTATCTATAATATATTATATATTTATGTATTTTGCATATACATGTATGTATATGTATAATCCCCATTTTCTTTAATCCAGTAAGGAATGGAAAGATAAAACCCAGTGCTCATGAAATTTAAATTTAAAATTCAGTTAAAGAAATGTGAATAAAAGAGCATTACATACATTATCTTTTAAATTTCAAAACCATATAAATTTCTCTTGGATTTCAGAGTGAAATAAAAACTGTTTAAATAGAAAAAATATATTTGAGCCTCACCTACAAGTTCACATATAATTATAGCTCATTGATATTGGGAACAAATGGAGCATTGATTATAATTATTTATAATTTATTTTTGTTATAGCAGAAGACAAATAAAATGGATAACTATTTAGAATTTGAATGTTTTGATTAAGATTGTGTGCATTCTAGTCCTTTGTTCTACATACAGTGTCCATTCTGCAGAAATTGAACATATGTGTTGAAGAACATTTTCTCAGGAAAACACTTATATAAGATCCCATTTCTCACTCCTTAAGTAAGGTGTCAGATTACCAAGATCTTTTAATTTATAGTTGGAGTTTCTACTGTTTTTCTAAAATAAAGATGAATAGTGCCACATACTAGTTAAATGATTAAGCAAAATAAAATACAATGGTATTTTCATATATGGCATAAAATAGCAAGAGAATAAGTATTTGACCAAAGTCTTTCAAAGCTTTCTTGCAAATTAGAAAGAAAATGCCGGTCCCAGAGACTAATGATATGCAGAACTAAGACAGCATAGTGGAAATGTTCACTTAAGAGAGATGATCCAAGAGAAGAAAAAGGAAAAAGGAAACTGAAAAGGAAGGTAGAGATCATGCATTCACCCCTCCTTGCCACCAAAGACATACTGTGAGCTCTCTGTCTCTCTCTCTCTGTCTCTGTCTCTCTGTCACTGTCTCTGTCTCTCTCCCTCTGTGTGTGTGTGTGTGTGTGTGTGTGTGTGTGTGTGTGTGTGTAGGGGGGAGAAGTCGGAACTCACACTGAGTTCTAAGGGTCAGAGCGCCTAACTAAAACCACAAGTCAAAACTGAGAATGAAGCCTCTAATCTCTGACTGAGCTGCTATAATCAAGAACCTAAAAAGCACAGAAGACGAAAGCTTTCACTTTTGTTTGGTACTGTCAGGCAAATCAACTGCCAGTATGGACCAGTGTTTTGAACAAAAGCTGGAGGAAGTTTTTCCCAATGTCAGGGGAAAGGGGATCTAGAGGGAAAACGAGAAGTGTCTTTAAAATACCCCCTTTTCCATGATGAGAGAGTTCAGCAGAGAGGTTATAAAAAGAGCCAAGTACAATGCCTCAAGCAGAGTGCTAGAAAAGAATGAAAGGGCATGTGTGTCCACATGATCAGAATCCAGTTCCCTCCACAGAGGTTGTTGGGTGATGCACATTGGTGATGCTGGATCGAAGCATTCTCACTAGAGCCTTCATGTAAAACCTTCTACATTCCTTCTAAGTTCACTAGGAATATGCTCTAAATAACATAGATAAGCCTGAAGTGAGAGTTTTCATGGTTTTCTGCTGTACATATGTAGAGAATATACAATGAAGCTATCCATTTAAAACATCCCTGTGGACACTGTCATACAAACGATGTGAATTTCTAAGGAGAGAGCCCAGTTATACAAGCCCTTCAATATCTTTTTCTAAATGGAAACATGACACATAACAGATCATGCAAATAAGCCCCAAAATCAGCCCCCAAACACACATACAGCAAATGATTTTAATTTCTTTATGGCCTTTTACTCAAACTAGGACTTTAAAGATGAATGAATGTTTATTCAAAAAACTCATGATGGAGGCATTAGCCTGTTTATGGGATCTTTCAAATCCTAATTGTCTTCTTGTCAAATATTCTGTTAAAGGTTCTTAATGACTTGAGTTACCCTCTATAAAAAGAACAGTAACAACAACTTCTTGTTAGAATAGCAAGTGAAAAAAAAAATCAACTTTTCTGATTAAAAACACAGTGAATTTGGACAAGTCTGAGAAACAGAAATATAAAACACGTATCAAGTAACAAGAGTTTATATATGTATTTTGGGGAGGTGTAAAGGATTGTGAATAAAGTGGTGTCAATTGAAAGGAGAAGGAAAGTGTGGAATCACACACATATGCTGCATCCAATGGAATTTGATAGCAACTTCATATAGTAAAGTGGAGAAGAGATGCTCACACTGGTTAAGCAGAGGATGACTAAGTAAATGGGATAAATCACATCAATCAGAAAAGCAAATGAAAATGCTCGATATAAGGCATATTTACTATGGTATATGTTACAATGGTGATGTTATCAAAATGACAACATAATTGAATATTGTTCGTATTTTGGAACTGACCATTTTTATTAAGAAGCTTGAGAACAGAGAAAGTATAATTGTTTAATTACTATAATTAACATATCATCCAATATGGAAAGATCTTTGGAGATCTGCTCTGTATTATGATATAGTTCATAACTTTATCCTAAACACACATGTTTTAGTGAGTAGAACTCCTGCTTTGTGTTCCTTTGAAACATAGGAACCAGAAAAATAGATTTTAAGAGAGCACAAGAAAATAAGGCTAATTATACAAAAGATGTCCATTCTTCATAGCCATGGTAGCAAGCGAAGTCTTTTCATTTCTTCTCCATATATCTCAGGAAAGACAAAGTAAACTGGAATTCATCTTCATTTTTCCTTCTACCTTCACAGTCGCTCAACAGATTAGTTCCAGTCCTGTATGCGCAGTTTTACTCCTGTATAATTTTAAGTGTGGATAAAAATTTCTGGCCTTTACAACTTTTGAAAAGTATATACATGTATTATTTCTGTATTATTTTAAAATGTGGGTTTTGCTAAAAGTAAGTGTGGTATTTGCTTATGCTGTGATGCAGAGTTTGCATTTTTTAGCTGGCATATTGTATAAATTTGTTAAAGCTAATATCCTATAACTGTAAATCTATGCAGACACAGATGGGTGCCTAGGTTACTTATCTTTTTTGTTGTTATTGGATGAAATAAATGTCACCATGTATCTGTACCTACACAAAAGTAGAATTCATGATAAATGACTTTAACTGATAAAATTGCTTCCTTAAATATGGGGGTGAAATTTTATGTATGTTTGCAGCTCCCTTCTTTGGAGTGACTCCCTATTGAGAGAACAAGTTCAGACCAGAGGGAAAAAGTAGCTATGTCATGTTGGGAGGAAGTCAGATATTTATTAGGAGGATTTATCTATCCAGTCATCTTGCACAGCAAGTGGCCATGCTTATCTCTTCCCTTGTAATGAATATCTATGGAAATTTTAGAGCCATGAAATGGAAATTTCGAAGAAAGGAAGAGGGAGATAAAATAAAGGGAGGAGAGGAGAGGAAGTAAAAGGAGGGGTGAGAAGATAAACAAAAGTCCAATGATCAGTGAAGGCATCTGATAGCTTTTGTAACATATTTACTCTGAATAAAGGATTGTGTTCTTAATAATGTCATCATCATTCCTAAAGGGGGTATTTCTGGATTCTGGCGATGTAGATGTTGGCATATATCTATTTGTGTTTCTATGACAACACATTTCAATATCCATTACCCATAATACATTTACTTACATAATACATAGTTTATGGGTAGAATTTTGTTTTCATTCAGTTTTGTACATGATTATTGAGAATAAGTGTGTTATGAATGAAGGGGTGTGTGAAATTGCTCGATGTTTTTGGTAGTGTTGCTGTCTCCTCTGATACAAAATCCCCATATTGTCTGCAGTGTTGATAGCACAGGGCTATGCTAATTTCTTCAGAAGGAGACTGACTGAAGATTCAGAAATCAGGCAATGTAGAGGTGATGTTTAGAATATTTCTGTCCAAACGTCCCAATTAGAAGTCTCAGGACACTTATCCTTCAAAATCAATATTGTAACCTTAGCATATGAACTTTACTAAAGTTGATCCTTCGATTGACATTACAACTATGCTATATTTCAAGCCAGAGTTAGTATTTTATTTTTAGCTGTATCCGTCGACTTATTTGTTTAAAAGAAAAAAGGAAAGGATATAGTTCCTCCTTCTAATGCTGAATGGAAGTCTGCTACTTCTCCACCCTTGTCTTGGATTAAGAGTTCAAGGCCTTAAAATTATTTCCAAATCCATTTAAGCTTTCTAGCAGTCAAAAGTGACCTAGGATACTCTTTAGGTTTTTTAGAAACAGTTTTGATGTTATTGAAAGTAATTGCACTTAACCAAAGCCTTACCCTTGGGGTGTGACCCTATTTCTCCTCTCCATGAGTGATAATTCGAGTCTATGTGTCAAAGGATATTAGTTACCAGTTTTTCTCCAGCTAGAAAGTCATGGTGGCTTATTATATACCAGATAAATACAAAGCCAATGTTTTACATAAAGACTCTTTCTTGGGGACATTCTTAATACTAACCTCTGCATTTGTCAATGTTTCAACAAGAACAATTTTTAGGAATTTGAGTAAGTTTATTTAATGGAGAGACTTCCTAGATATTTTTGATCCATGTTATTGAATAAAACATGGTATTTCGATCATCTAAGAGCCTAGTCAGTTACCATTATTTTTGAGGACCCAAAGAGCAATGGGTAGAAATAGCACTATGGATGTGATAATGTTATCTTGAAGGAGTCGAACTGCAAAAGAAAGTTCTGTAACTTTCCCCCGGGGACATGTGGACCTTATCTACCCATCCCACAGATGTCACCAAAAAATCCAAAGATTTGATCTCATCAACATCTATGTTATGAAACAATGACTTCATTAAGTTACTTGAAGGAACATAGGTCTATAAGAAAGAGTTCTTATAGGGCATAGATGACTTATAGGTTACTGCTTCACTGAAAAGTCCACGTCGGCATGGTTGAACAGTCATCAAACCTGTGTCTGTGTACTTCCTTGCCACAACTTACGGACAGCTCCACTGAATAGCTTACTTGTCCAGAAACAGATTAATGCTATCTTTAATCTTTAGAGGGGGCATTTGATTCTTTCAACTTTGTGAGTATACAGGATTTTGTATTTTTTATGAGCTTCTTGAGTCATGTAAGTTTAAAAAGTTATATCCTAAGTTTTACAAATTTCTTTTCTCCTTCTGACAGGGGAGGTTTCAATTTGAAGAGCTAGCTAGACAATAAAAAGAAATCGCTTAATGATTATTTTTTTCTGCGAATTAAAACAGCTTCTAGAAATTACAGTTTTGATAAGAGAATTTGAAAAAATAAATAGCCCAGCCAACTCTTCTCATGGCTTTCACATCGTTGCTCATCAAGTTCATCTAAAGGTCCATCAATAGAAATATTAAAAGATAGAAAATATCAAGTTTTCATCTTGCATTACAGGACATTACATGGAAAGCAAAATAAAAGGTTCTTATAGAAGAATTGCTAAATATAAAATAAATAATATTTTACTCTTTGAAGAACTACATTAAATAATTAAAATCTCCATTTTTCCTTATAGTTGGAATACTTGCTACATATTCTACATCTACAAATGTGTAAGAGTACACATGTTGGAGAGAGTGAGAGAGGAGAGTAGATCCTTGTCAGTGTGTCATGGCTATAACTGGTGTCTTAATCATAGTTTTGGGAGATATGCTTCTCAAACTGATGATGCTCTGCATTAATTTCCTTCAGTTCATTTCTTGTTTCTGTTAACTGTCATCCTAGAATTTTATCATTATACCTCTAGGTTAGTACATTTTTATACTTCCTTGAATATCATTTTCATATTCTTAAAATATATTTTCACAGTATTTAAATAAAAAGTGCATAGGATGGAAATCCTTAAGTATTTATGAGGTTGCCTTAATTTTGTCTTCAAATTTGAATAATTTGCTTAAATATATAATTCTATAGTCAAAATTATTTTATGCCATATTTAGAGATATCATTTCAATTAATTCAAAATATATGTGATCCTAATAAGCTAAAAGATATCAAAAAGCTTTGCAATATTTTATAGGGAAATGTTACTCTTTTCAAAGCAAGTTGCAAACACCTTTATTTTTGTTGTTCTATGTTGACCAAGCACCATTCTGTTGACTGAGGTTTCTGTCCCACTGGGTTCCTGCAGTCATTCAGTCCCAAAGAAACACACAAAGGTCTACATTAGTTACAAACTTATTGATCTAGTATCTCAGACTTCTTATTAACTCTTATAATTCATATTAGAACATAATTTTTGTCTGTGTTAGCCACATGGCTTGGAACCTATTTTGGTGAGGCAGTCACATCTTGTGTCTTCTACATCTGAGTCATGACTCCAGACTGAAACTTCCCTCTTCCCAGAATTCTCATGGCTCCTCCTCTACTTCCTGCCTGGTCACCCCACCTATACTTCCTGCCTGGCTACTGGCCAATCAGCATTTTATTAAAAATAATACAAGTAACAGGATAACAGACCAATGTCCCACAGCAGTTCTGAAGTACCATCCCTCTCTATTGATGTCTGGTTTCTTCTTTACAAAAAATCCTGTGCCCCTTCACTATCTTCAAATAAAAGACCCCTATCTTTTATTGACCCTAATAATTTATTACATTATTTCTGATTGCTTAGATTAAATTTAAAAAGTAGGTTTTATATTTAGACAACCAATATTATTGACGTCATTTATCATTTTTCTTTTTAGAAAATTGTTAGCTGATGAAGACTATACACACTGAATAAAGACTCTCCAGTATCTTATTTTTATAATTTCTATTTTCTCCGAATTGCATTCTTTACATTTTCTCAATTTTATTTTCCTAGATATCCTTTGCATCAATTATTCTCAGATTTACATTTTTCCTCTTGATTGCTAATGCAATTTTAGAATAAATGATGACAATTCTCCCTGAAAGAACTAATTGGAATTACACAAAATCATTGTTCTGGGCCATGAATCTTTTTTTCTTGAAAGATGACTGATATTTTGATTTTAATTTCATTATGCTTTTTATATTTTTAATAGAAAACTCTCAAAACAATAATGACAATGTTTGTTAGTCAGTTTTGTTATGTTTTAACTCCCATTCTTTCTCATTTTTGTTACCATAATTATATTCTCTTCTAGATTGTTTTAAGTCGCAAACAAACATTTTACTAAAAATTACTTCTGTAATGAACTCTAAGGAATAAAATGCTAAGTAAACAAAAATATGCCATAATCATATCTAACACAGTTAACAACTCTATCATCTTTTCCAGAACCTTCTCACTCACAGTACAGTGACAATCTTTAAAATATATCTATTTCCTTTTGCTTCTATTCATTTGAGCTCATTTTGAAACAAGGAACACGTATTGAAATTTGACCCATATATTGAAAATTATACAGTGCTCAAAAGTTCTGATAATCTATGACATTACCCTTTTCCTGCTTAAATTCTTATTTTTTTCATTGATTTCTTAAAAAAAGTTTTACTGAAAATTTATATAATAATAACTTCATTTATGAAAATTTTTAATCATATCTCACTTATGTTCATTATGATTCAATTCAGTCTGCCAAATCTTAGCATACATAGTTAGGTCTAATCTCTTAAAAATACATTTGTTTTCATGAAAGTAATAATCTTTCATGGTGGCAGTTATTTCCTATTACATGATAAGAAAAGTCCATAATATCTGATTAGGCTATGTGTTATGATACTAATATTAATCAGTGATTACTAGTATTTTCAGCCTGGTTTCATCTACTATAACATTTACATTGGAATCATTACCCAATTTATCTTACAAAAAGTCGATTTTAGATTTTCAATGATGGTTATTGCAGCTATAAATCAATTGGACTTCAACTTCTCCATATGACAAAGTACCAGCTCTTAATTCTTACTTCTTATTTCTTTAATACTGATGAGTTATTGATGACTTCAGTAAACAAATTTATTACACTACTTATTTGTGTGGATTGAATACAGTTTATAAATAGGAGCATTGTAAATGTTCATTCTTTTTCTTGTTCTATCAGTTTTTAAGAAAGAAATTGGAACCTTGACCATAAAGGAGAGGAATCATTGTGAATTCACAAATTTTCTGTATACTTGATGTATTCAACTTATTATACTTATTAATCCTTTCTTTCCTGAAATTATTATGTTTGGGTCCTTCCAATTGATTCCTAGGTCCTTTATAACGGCAGGATATCTGCCTTCTAAATTTAAAATTGAACATATCTCAATTTTATCTTGCTTATTCCTGGCACTGAACTAAAGTTATTTTTCCTTTAAAGCCCACTAATGCGTTTGATAACAAATAATATTAAGCAACCATCATCATGATATTGGTGTGTTCATTATTTGGAGCTGTCATTATCCCTAAAAAGTTTTCTGTTTTAATTATCATAAATCATTCTTTACTTTGTCCAGTTATATAAGTATTAATTTAAAATTGTGTTTCCTTTCCCATCTTTAGAATATCTGTAATCAAAAAACAAACCAACAAAAACCAAATAACTGTCAAATTTTATGCTTAAAAAAACAGAAGAGTTAATTGTGTTACTCTTATGACATTGTCTGAATATATTATGTGTGAAAGTTTATAATAACTATTCTTCTAAGTTGCTTAATTTTCCTTAAATAATTTTATTAGGTAAACATTTAATTGTTATTTCCAAAGTCAAAAATTATAATTTTTGCTTTTGTTTTATATATATATATATGCTGTCCATAATTTTTTTATCACTTATTATACTTTTTATATTTTTCTTGCTCTATAACATTAAAAATATTGTAGGGTTTTACAGGTTTCTTGATTCAGCTTAATACTAGCTGTACCCAAGAAACTCTTACCTTTTCATAGGAAATTATGCTGGAAGCTGAGAAATACACACTAGGTATATTGCTCATTGCTGAGTTGTCAATTTTAGGTCAGTTTAATCAGGTAATAGTAATATAGTAATGTATATGTGCACGATTACTTTTAATTGTGCACTGGGGATAATTTAAAATTCATTTAAATATCACTAAAAATATCACTATCAGTATAATTAAATTGACTTTTCTGTGTGAGCATGTGTCAGTAAATGAGCAACACAGAATACCTATGGCTGTCAAAGGGTGACTTTTGGGAGGCAGCCTTCTCTTTTCACCATATGGGTTTTCGAGATGAACCTCAGCTGAGCAGAACTCCATTGTGTAACTGTACCATATTTCTTTATCCATTCTTTGGTTGAGGGATATCTAGGTTGTTTCTATGATGGCTGGTTATTACTAACAATGCTGCTCTGAACATGGTTGAGCAGCATCCTTGTGGTATGATTGTGCATCATTTGGGTATATGTCCAGAAGTTTGTGGGGCTCCTAGCTGTGGGACCAGGGTCTATCCCTAGTGCATAAGCTGGCTTTTTGAAACCCATTCCATATGATATGGCAGCAGGAGAGGGACTTGATCTTACCTCAACTCAATGTGCCAGATTTTGTTGACTAAACAAGGGTAGAACTTACCCTTTCTAAAGAGTTGATGGGGGTGGATTGAGGGAAGGTGGAGGAGAGAGAAGGAAAGGAGGAAGGGGAAACTTTTATTGATATGCAAAATGAATAAAAGATTATTGTAAAATATGTTTTAAAATAAAAAGAAGCTCAGGGTATCAGGCTTGGCATCCAGAACTTTCACCTAATGAACTATCTCACTCACTCTGTAAGTAAGATAGCTAATGATAGAAAGCATTTTATTTGCGATTTATACAAATATATCTATGACATTTAGATTTTAGTTTTGTGTGTGATAATGTTAAATGTATGTGATAAGCTTTCTAACCCGATTCTTTTACTCATTTGACTTTAAAATTTATCAAGGCAACTATTATGTAACTATACCTCTAAAACAATCCCACCATCATTTGACCCTAATAGTAAATATGGCTTGACACTGATAGTTCTCCCAAAATCATAAAAATCGGTGGATATCATGAAAAAATATAATCATGTTATCTTTAGAAGTTAAAATGAAATATAGACTAGAAGTGAAGATTCTTAAGATGTCTATTGTGAACTGTTACTTGATTAATTATTGTGTAAAAACAATAATTGTGAGGATCGGGGTTGTGCAATTCATTGTGGTACCTATAGAAAATATAGTTTAAAAAGGACTAGACATTTTATGTGATTTCATTTTGTAAACTATTTCTACATTATGGAAATGAAGACTGTTATCTTATTTATAATAAATTATGCCAAACTCATCAGATCTTTTTTGAGGCACAGAGATACCATCAGTTCCATGACTTAAATGTAATTATTAGATTGGAATTAACAAAGATGCCCTCTTCCTGCACCAGAAATTGGGTAAGGTTGAATTTTATTCCAATATGATTCAAATAAAATTTTTGCTCAAGATTAATCACAGGAAAAATGGGTATAAGGGTGGAGTGTTTCTGTTATAGGAACTGTTACCAAATATCCAACACAGAGGCTTAATATTACTAATAAATGTTTGACCTATATATCAGACTTCTTATTAGCTAACTCTTTCACATAAATTAACCCATATTTCTTATTTGTGTTTGATCACGTGGCTCATGGCTTCTTACCTCATTTTCTACCTGTCTTGCGTGCTTGACAGATGGCTGCCATCCCTTCTGACTCCATCCATCTCTCTTCATCTCAGCTTTCTCTGTGTGTCTGGCTGACTTACCTATACTTCCTGTCTGTCTACAAGCTTGTCAGTATTTTATTAATCAATGAGAGTAATACATATTTACAGTGTACAGAAAGATTATTCCACAGCATAGGTATTCTACAAAACTGAAGAATTGTGAAGAAAATCATGTAGAGACTTTCGTTTATAGTGAGTCAAAGAAGAGGACCATGTGTAATATCTGCTGATTTGTTTCGAGCTGCTGAAATCATCTTAATTCATTAGGATTAACATGTGCCCCGTAATCTTACCGTGTACGTAGAGCACATGACCACCTAACCCTCGTGTGATAGACACGTAATGATTGTCATCACATATTTCAAATAGTTCTTTAAGCTGTCAAATCTTGCTGAAAAGGCAGACTGTGGAGAAGCGACGTTTTTGCTTGCTTTGCACTTCAATGACTTAGACAGGGATTTGCTAGAAAGTTCCAATTGGCTCCCCTGATCGACAATGAAGAGTACATTTCTTACTGCTTTGATTCTTTGTGTGAATTGATAAATGCTGTGGCTGATCGCACTCTGCAGTGGTAAAGTGGGCAAATGTGAAAGGAATTGTGAGTTAATGATGTACTAAGAGCTGTGGGGTGGCTGTAGACTTATTTTTTGGTACCAGTTCTTTACTGCTTCATCTTATCCTCTTTTAGAAACGTTTTAAAACTCCCTGGCTCAATCACCAAGACAAGAACTATATTTACCTGGCATGTGATACATGACCTGGGTGTATCGGGCTATTTTGATGGAAGAGGCAGTAACCATTTTTTAAATGGCACTTTTGGCTCCTAGAAAATTTAATAAACTTTCCCCAAAGCCTTTAACCTCCTCCAAATTAATCATTTATACCCTAGAAGGAACTATCTCACTGGTTATTTGTGCTAAGCCTAAAACTCTATAAATTTGATAAATGTTACTGAATCACTCAATCATTTCAGTTACAAACAGATCTAAGATCTCAGGCTAATTACCATGCCATCCAAAATATTTTGCAAAACAAAAGTTTTACTTCTGTGAATGGGTCTCAGTCTTGAAAATTCAGTCAAGCAAAGCAGAACTTTTTCATTTTTAATCTGTATTCCGAATGTTTTTATTGGGTGAGTGATAAATGAAAGGGGGGGACTTTCATCAAGTGGTATATTCTGAAAGAAGAGTTTCCTTGTCTCTTTGAACCATTTGGTGAAAATATAGTATACCTCATTGTCATTGATCACAGTCTCAACTGTCTTTAAAAATGGGTTTGAATGCAATACTGACTGTCTCTTGCTCAATAGTATTCATCCACTTATTTCAAGAAGAAACATTTGCCCATATTGAACATTTTTCCATCAGACTTTAGGTCTGCAAAGTAGCTTTGTAAATAATTATAAGCTATAATTACTAATTAGATTTTATTTCTGTTTCTTTACTCTAAGTAGATTCCTTAATCCTCATTTTCTCAGTGGAAATCTAAAATGCCAAAGTGATTTTCCCTCAAGGCTTACTTTTATTAATAATAAATCAGAGATAAAGCTCATAAATACAAAGTAAATTCCATACTTATACCCAGTGCATAATACATATATAAATATACATACACAGTGTATATATATATATCTGCTTATATATATTTTTATATCTAACTTTGTATATATTTATTTAATCCCTTTCTCCATTTCCTGTTTTCTATTCCTCTGTATTAGTCAGCAGAACAAAACTGATAGAATGATTTTGTAGATATATGTTTATATGTGTGTATATATAAACATACATACACACACACACACACACACACACACACACATATATATATTTAAAATGATTTATTAAAGTGGCTTAAAGGCTGTGATCTGGCTGTCCAACAATGGTTTTCTTCCAATCGAAAGACAAACAAAGCAATAATTGTTCTGTCCATGACGAAGGATGTCTTAGCTGGCCTTCATTAAACCTCAGAATCCTAAAGAAGGATGCCTTTGTGTCAATGAAGGAATGCCTCATCAGCAGGATTTATTCACTTGGTCATTATAATGGGGATAATAAAAGAAAAGCAAAAGCTTGTTCCACATCCTTTGTAAAGGCTACCTGATGCAAATGTGGCCCAGGTTTAAGGTGAGTCTTCGTCTGACCTCCATTTATTTTTTTTAATGTGGGTCTTCCTATCTCAAATGGCCCATTTAACCAAAACCCTCTCACAGGTATGCCAAACTCCTTTGGTTGGCTTTGTTTTTTAGTAAATTCCAGCTATACTCACTTTGACAACCAAGAATAGCCATCACAGCTTGCTCTTCTTTGTCTCTCCTTCCTTCACCTTCCCTCCCTCTTCCTTTCTCTTTATCTCTTTCCCCTTATTCTTCTCATCAATCACAACAAACAAAAATCCTAATCCTGGCAAGGAAACAGCTTTTTGCTTCTTTTTAGCAATTACTTTTGCTATTTATAGGTTTTTATATTCTGATATATATAAACATATATATAACATACTATTACTCATTTCTTCTTTATAATTTATGTTATTATATCATATTGTTATTCTTTTAAGAGATATTGGTGTTATTTATTTACCAAAATATACAGTGTATGCAAAGTTGCAAAGTTTCTTTTATGTTTCTTTTCTGTTCTTAAAGTTTATGTAACAGTCTATATTGTGGAAACTGCTCTTGTTCTTGTTAAATTCCAACTGACTGACAGTTTACATGTAGGTCCATCTCCAGCTTCCTCTTCCACTCTTCTGACAAAATACTTTAATGACTGGAGTTTTTGGCATAATTTGACATCAGGGGTTATGTTACATCCAGTTTTGTTCTTCTTTTTCATTGGTTATTCAGAGATCTTGATTACACAAAAATTCAGTGTTGTGTGTTCTATTCGTGTGAAAGTATGATAGATACTGTGATAGTGGTTTTGCTGATTGCACTCTTACATATGAATTTAACCCATTTCTATTATCTGTGTATCGCCATGTGGCTGTGGCTTACTGGCTAAAGTTCCAGTGTCTATCTCAAGCAGGATTACATGGCATCTCTCTGACTCTGCCTTCTTTCTCCTAGCATTCAACTTAGTTTTCCCTGCCTAGCTCTGTTCCCCTATAGCTCTTCTATAGGCCCAAAGCAATTCCTTTATGTATCAATGATAATCACAGCATACAAAGGGAAATTCCACATAATTCCTGCCCCAAATCTAGGGTTCTGGGTCAGAGTTGGGCTGATGGTCCAGAGCTCATCATACTTAAAAACACTAAGGAGTTAGTGCGTAAGTTCTTCCCACACCAAGTCTAGGGACCTGGGGTAAAGATTGATTTTTTAATTAGCAGAATGTGTTCAGGTAGTTTTTCAGATTATTTGGTTCAGAAAATTGCTCACTTAAATTAATTTCTGTCATGTTTTTATTATAGAATAAGTGTAATGCTTTTTAGAAACCAAGATATTTTGCTTTAAAAAAACCAAGAAATTAAATCTTTTTCAATTGATTTCTTTGTTCTTTTATCTTCAACTTGCTTGTAATTGGTTTATAAAATGTGAATTAATTGAACCGAATGTATAACATGTCATTTAACTTGTGTGGACACTTGATTGTCAATAGTTAATTTTGCTTGATAAAAAGTTATATCATATTTTGTTCTAGATATCTGATTCTTTGATTGATACTTTATATACTAAAAATTGTGGCAAAATTAGAAATTTATATTTACTAATAACATATTACCAATTCTCATATCTCATGTTTTTTACAAATTTAATTCTATATGATTAGCCAGATTTTCCTCATCATCAATCTTCATGAATCTCACTCAGAACTCACTTCTTCAGAGGTAGAAATTCACTACCAAGCAAAGCTGTTCTTTAAACTGAGAAAAACTATGTAGTAGTAAGAATGAAAACTGGTTAGTAGAAATCTTTCTAATATTATGTACCTTTGAGTTATATAAAATCTCTGTGATCTACAAGTCTTCATTTAAAAATAGGAAGAATACCTAGACTTGAATGATGTTGCAATTAAAAGTTATATGTCTAAAGCACTTTACTTAATTTTTGAGCTATGACAGGAAATCTGAAATAAATGTTATTATTCCATAATCCTGAAATAGATTAGAATAGATTGTTTCAACAATGGTTTGTGACTATTCAATAAACTTTTTCTAAGGTCGTCTTCATCACATCAATAAATATTACAGGGTACCCCCTACATAGCAGACACTAAACACTAGAGATAGATCAACTAAAAAACAGCAATCTGTTCTCAAAGAGTTGTCTATTTTGCAAGAGAAAAGGATAAAGGTAGTTAGAATTTACTAATCTGTTTATATTTTTCAACTGGTATTCTGACATAATAATTTTAAAAAAAGTATTACAAAGCTATTCTCACAATTGTCACTAAGAATCATTAACACTTTTCTCAAAGCTAATTATTTAATAGATACTAATATTTATTGATGATGTTTGTTAAATGCTGAACTGATGTTCATATTCTTGAGTCACAATGTTTAATATTTCCACACTTGCTTCATTCTTTTTTTCAGAGTATAATATTCACTGATGAACTATTGGGAAAAAAGTAGCCAATGGTAGTTTCCTTTAATCCTGAATCCTCAGGCAAATATCTCCTTAAGTATAAATCATTTTGCCTACTTACTCATAATATCATTAATACCCATTCTAATTTTAAATATTAAGTGTTTTCTCATATGTAATTAGTTCAAATTAAACTAGCAGCAAATAGTATCATGTCCAGCTGTGTTTTATTCCTTGTTGGGATCAAATATTACAAAATACTTCAAAACCATTAAGGAAAAAAAAAGAAAACTTACATTAAGTAAAAAAAACAACACATTTTCTTAAAACAAAATGGTTTATTATTTCTTATTATTGTTCTGAAAATGAAGATAATTTTTGCTTGTTGGCACAGTTGTTATGTATAACACAGCTTACCAGTAACTAAGGCTCCTGTCTTCAGCTTAGAGATTGACTAAAGCTAGAATGTCCACATGGTGGCCATTCAGAATTGTCATCTGACCTTTTGTTTGTTTTTTTAACATCTGGACTGATGGATTACAAGAATGAAAACCCAGCTGCCTGTCTCTGTGGAAGTGATTGATAGTGGACTCTCTGCTCTCCTTTTCCTGAGTTCTGCTCCTTGCAGAGTTTCAAAGATAACCCTAGGACTCTGACTCCACTCGTGGGCATCAGGAGGATGAGAGAAAGAGGGAGACTGTGTCTTTTCTTTCACTGTATGAACTGTTTTTTTTTCTTTTTACATAGTGAATTACATGGGATTCCTTTGAAATTATAATCTTCTTGACTCATCATCTTGAGTACCTGGCACTAGAGATGGGAATCACCATGCAATTTAACAACAAAGTCAACAATGCACACATTTTTCAAATTCTCTTCTCTACAGTCAGCATCCGTCAAGTTCTCATACTGCTTCTTGCTCCTATGTGCCACCACAGAATCATTTTTCAAAGTAATCACTAGGTACAATAGGAGTCCATTCCTATCTTCCTATGTCTTCTTTTGTAATTATTTCCTCATTGACATATATTTATTTTACTGATACTTGTGCTTTACTATACAAGCACATAATGTACTTCAAGTATATTCTACCTTATTATCCCCTAATCTACTGTTTGTTAACCCTCTGCTCACCTCATTCATTCTCCCCAGTTTCTTAAACAGTGTTGCTTCATGTTTCCATGTACTTGATTTTGTGTATTTTTGGTCAAAAATGACACCCCTATACCCAAAGAGTATGGGGTGGTTGGAAACATCACCCCAGTCCCTGGTATTCATTCTGGAATGTTTGGTCATAAATATCACCTCAACTCCTTGTCACACCCCTATATTCAAAGAGTCTGAAATATAATATTAAGCTGGAGGTGCCTCCCCAGCCATCTAACACCCCTATATCCAAGAAGTCTGGGAATGATTGGAAGCCCCTGGCCTGGCAGTTATCCTGGCTTGGACTCCAACTCCCAGCCTGCCAATTACTGACCCCTCACCAAGAAGGGTCAGGACCATTTCCCCAGGCTATTTAGATTTAGACTTTCACCAGAAAGAACATGTGGTTTTGGGGTTTGCGTGTATTTCATCTCTGTCTCTGTCTCTGTCTCTGTCTCTGTCTCTGTCTCTCTCTCTCTCTCTCTCTCTCTCTCTCTCTCTTGCCATGCTCTCCCAGCCACCCAAGAGTGCACCATTTATTAAAAATGGGCATTTTAATTTGGTTCCTCTGGTTTGATTGAATTTCTTTGTGCTGGTGGAGTGGCTTATCTTAAGAAATATTCTTAACAGTGTATCTACATAAAATCTAGGAATTTCAAATAAGAGATAACAGAGCTGTCTTTTTTGATTTAAGTGGTTTAATATGATTATCTTGTGTTGCTTCCACTTTCTTATAAAAAACGTAACTGCAACTCAGTCTCTTTTGTATATTTTAGTCATTTGAGCTTATTTACTCTGTTGACTTAAAGTCTTTGTCTAGTAAATGTGATAACTTTATTACTAGAGAGCCAGATTGGTTCATTTCTTTTGTTAGTGGTAAATATAAACTTATTTCTTTGCATGCCTTGGTTTTTATCTTCTGTGTTCGTTTCTGTATGAACTGAACTTTTGGATATTATAAGGTACTATTTTTCGAATCCCCTTCCATTTATTCTTGATTTACTGCTGTTTATAATTATACATTGTAAGTATGTATTTGCTTCGTGATGATGCAGTATGTTATTTTTATGTATCTAAATAATAAGCAAGTAAATACTGTTGTTTTTCTGATATATGTGAACTTTGATGTTTCTTTTCTTTTTTATTTGTGTCCAAGTAGTTTTTTCACCGAATTTTTTTTTACTACAAATAAAATTTAAATAAAATGAGAAGAAAAGGAATATAAAGGTTGTGTGTCTGTGCATGTATGTCTGTGTTTGAGAGAAAGAGAGAGAAAGAGCAAGAGGGAGTGGAAGAGAGAGAGGCGAGAGAGAAAGACGGAGAAAGAGAGAGAAGAGGACAGAAACAAATTTTCCCTTAGCTTTTATTACTTCTAGTATTATGACAGGAATGCCTTCAACACTTAACAAGGCTGTTTTCAACTAATCCTAGTCTTTTCTCCTGGTTGTCATTGACACTAGAGATCAGCAAGATTCGAAATCACAATACCTTCCAGACAGTATTTGTGCTGTTTTGAACTCTTGAAAGGAAAGTAGTTTGTTTTAATTTTCTTCCTATAAACAGGTAGTTCAAGTGCCCTATTTCTTCAAAGTAAGACTGTCTCCACAGATTTATTTTTTTCTTCAAGGTTTTTGTCTTCTACTTTATGCTTCACCTATAACCTAAGCTTAGGTGGATGAGAGTAGTTGACCTGACTTACAGTACTTTTGAGAAACGGCCCCTCCAGATTTTCTACCTAGGTTCCAAGTCAAGAAATATAAATGAGTGCTTAGTACAGTCCTCCATGTTGCTTTGAGACAAGTTAGAGTAAACTAACAGAATGAAGACTGCCGTCTGTGCATTTCCTTCTGGTAACAGTGTCCCAGGTCTCCTACAAGGGATGGCATCAAAGAAAATGATAGCAATCAAATATCATGTGTGTGTATGTAGGTTAATTGCAATTAGTTTGCTCAAATCAAGACACAAAACAATTTCCTTTAGAGTTCATGAATATGTTTCAGGTTCTTGTCAATTTTTGTATAAAATATTTTTCTTTCTGTATCTTTCCTCTTGCTCCCCCATGGAGCCAATTAAGTACAAATGTAGTGATATCCTCTTTAGATTTGATGAGATTAAAATGTAAACTTTTGACGGATTTTATTTTTTTATTTTGTTTTGTTTTGTTGTTGTTTTTGTCATCATTCACCCAAACTTTATGGCCCATTAAGGTCAAAGAACATCATTGATCTACATTACAGCTCATGAGTAATGTAGAAGTAATGTATTTTGGGTGCTTCACTGAAATACACTCTTTCAAATTTCCACCAAAGTACTTCATGTCCTTGTTCTTTACTTGACTACGTGATATCCTTAGAGTTGACAAGAACAGCATTCTTATTTTATCCATTACACTTTTTGTCACTTAGAAATTTCCACTAAAAATATCTCACAATTATTGGAACTATTTGGAAATGCATTAAAATTATAATTATCAGTTTTAATAAGTCATGTTTTATTTATTTATTATATTTTATAAATAGCATTCATTAATATTTTTATTGTCAAATTATTTGAAGGAGTGCAGAAAATCCTTTATATAAGCTTATATATCTTCTAAATTTATCATATCCAAGCACTAAAAACAATATTCTACTCATGAACTGGACCATTTTATTTGTTATGTTGAACCAGAAACATTATTGTATTTTCTGTCTTGCTCACTACTCTCTCTCTCTCTCTTTCTCTCTCTCTCTCACTCACACACACACACACACACACACACGCATACACCAGATACACACCTTTCATAGTATGTTAATATTAATGTTCTTTTGCCCTGATGCTTAAGAAACCATACTAATACCACTATTATAAAATATGACATTCTGCCTCCATGTGTGTAAATGCTTTGATCATATATTGATAGCTTTCTTTTTGTTTTTTTATTGATTTTTATTGAGATATACATTTTTCTCTGCTCCGCTCCCTTCCTCTCCTATCCCCTTCAACCCCCTTCAATTGTCCCCATACTCCCAATTTAATCAGGAGATCTTGTCTTCTTTCATTTTCTATGGAGATTAGATCCATGTATATCTCTCTTAGGATTCTCATTATTGTCTAGGTACTCTGGGAATGTAATTTTTAAGCTAGTTTACTTTGCTTTATGTTTAAAAACCACTTATCATTGAATACATATGATAATTGTCTTTCTTTGTTTGGGTTACCTCACTCAGGCTGATGTTTTCTACCTCCATTCATTTGCCTTCAAATTTCACGATGTCATTGTTTTTTTTTCTGCTGTGTAGTACTCCGTTGTGTAAATGTACCACATTTTCCCTATCTATTCTTCACTCGAGGGTCATTTAGATTGTTTCCAAGTTCTAGGTATGACAAACAATGCTGTTTTGAACATAGTTGAGCACATGTCCTTGTGGTATGATTGAGCATCCTTTGGGAATATACCCAAAAGTGTTATTGCAGGGTCATGAGGAAGGTTGTTTCCTAATATTCTGCGAAATCATCACACTGATATCCAAAGGGTCTGTACCAGCTTGTACTCGCACCAGCAATGCAGAAGTGTTTCCTTTACCCTACAACCTTTTCAGCTTAAGTTGTCATCAATGTTTTTGATCTTGGCCATTCTTACAAGCATAAGATGGAATTTCAGAGTTGTTATAATTTGCATTTCTCTGGTGGCAAACAATGGTGAGACTTTTCTTAAGTGTCTTTCAGTCATTTTAGATTCCTCTGCTGACAGTTTTCTGTTTAGGTCTGTACTCCATTATTTTTATTGGATTATTTGTTTTCTGATGACCAATTTCTTGTGTTCTTTGTGTATTTTGAAGATTTGATGTGGGGTTAGTGAAGATCTTTTCCCATTCTGTAGGCTGACATTTTGTCTTGTTGACCATGTCTTTTGCTTTACAGAAGCTTTTCAGTTTCAGAAAGTCCCATTTATTAATTATTTTTCTCAGTGTCTGTGCTACTAGGGTTTTATTTAGGATGTGGTCTCTGGTGCCAATGCATTCAAGTATACTTCCCACTTTCGCTTCTATGAGGTTCATTGTGGCTGCTTTATGTTGAGGTCTTTGATTTATATAGTTTTGTGCCTGGTGATAGGTATGGATCTACTTTCATTATTCTACATGTTGATGTCTAGTTATGCCAGTACCACTGTTAAATATCCTTTATTTTTCATTTTATTTTTTTACTTCTTCGTCAAAAATCAGGTATTCATGGGTGTGTGGATTAATATCTGGGTCTTCAGTTTGGTTCCATTGGTCCTCCCGTCTGTTTTTATGTCAATACCAGGCTGTTTTCAGTGCTGTAGCTTTGTAGTAAGGTTTGAAGTCAGGGGTTGTGTTGTGTCCCAAAGTTCTTTTATTGTACAGGATTCTTTTGTCTATCCTGGGTTTTTGCTCTTCCATATGAAATTGAGTACCATTCTTTTGCGGTCTATAGAAAGCACTTTGGGATTTTGATTGGCATTGCATTGAATCTGTAGATTGCTTTTAGTAAGACTGCCATTTTTACTATTCAACCTACCCAAGAGCATGGGAGAACTTTCCATATTCTGGTGTCTTCTTCAATTTCTTTCTTCAAAGATTTAAGTTCTGTTTCTGTAAATGTGCCTGGAGACGCGCTCCTATGGAGGTCTTTTTCTTAGGGTTTGTCCTGCAAAGATCTCTGATTCTAATCTATTCCCTTAGAGGTCCCAGACTCAAGTGTTTCTGGTCCTGTAGAGGTCCTGGCTCAGGCCTACTCCCTTGTGGTCCCAGACTCACATCCAGACCTGCGAGATCTCTGGTTCCTCCCTACTCCTTTGGAGTTCCCAGACTCATACCTAGACCTGCAGAGTTCCTGGCTCAGACCTTCTTCCTCGGAGGTCCCAGACTCATGTACGGACCCATGAAGGTCTCTGGCACTAGCTGCTTCCTTAGTGGTTGCTTCCCTGTACCTGCTCCTGTGAAGTTTGCTGTCTCAGACCTATTCAGGCCTAGTTTACTGGCTCAGTCCTGTTTCTGTAAATGTCCCCGGTCTAGATTTGATCCTACTCCTGTGAAGTTTGCTGTCTCAGGTTTGACCTGGCCTACATGGCTGGCACAGTCCACATATTGATATTTTTCTATGAAATACCAAGCAAATAATTTGAATCCTAAAAGTGGAGTATGTTTTTGAAATAGTAAACACTTTTGAGAACTATAGGCATTGCATCTCTGATTATGTTATCTGAATCTTCCCCAAATCAATTGTGTAGAAAGAAAAACATTAGAAAAACAACAAGAGACAGAAAACCTCTCATACTTCTGTTTGGAGTAATATTTAAAACATTAAGAAAATAGATTGATGAATAATATTGTGACTTCTCAGCATTTTCCACCAGCAAATTAAAAAGAAATTCTGCATTTGTATAATGTACATAATTTCACTGACCTTCACATAAAAAGAGAGGTGAATGGAGCAAAGAAACATGGATGCACATTGTAGCAATTGTGACACACATGTTCAGAATGAATTTTTAAATAAGTTAAAGATTATGGACTATAAGGCAAAATCATTATATTATGTAATTTTTGTCATTCATCTCAGCTTTATGTAGCTAAAATATTGAGGAATAAAATTATTCTTAAGTCTTAGAGATAAATCTATGCAGTTGTAGGAAGATGGCTAACACTTTTCCCAAAATAAATTTACAAGTGGTAATAAAAATAAGATAATAATAAATTTTCTTTTTAGTTTCAGGGAATAGTCTTTTAGAATATTGTCAGGAAAATATCTTTGCATGGTGATAGCTATTTATTTCATAGAGAAACTAAAAGCTTCTTTAATAATATTCAAAGATTTTCCTGTAGATTTCAAATGAGTATTCAATGTTCTGAATGGACACTTCAGAACAACTTTAAAAACTATTGTATATCTAAAGTAAAAGAGGAAAATACTGAAGAGAGGGAAGACATAGTGAGGTTTTAATCAAACTTTGTCAGACAAAATCTAAATGAATCTATTATTTTACTAATTATTGTTATTCTTCTACCCATTAAGATTACACT
Organism: Myodes glareolus; assembly: GCF_982192425.1. Taxonomy (NCBI): domain Eukaryota; kingdom Metazoa; phylum Chordata; class Mammalia; order Rodentia; family Cricetidae; genus Myodes; species Myodes glareolus. Next base: position 49,683,766 of record NC_142037.1, on the reverse strand, counting down.
ACTTTATCCCCACTGACTATGTAGTCATGCCTTCCAAGTCTCACATTGTCAAACTCTAAGTTGCAGTGTATCTGTTAGAAGTCAACTAGAAGGTTCGTGTGGTGAACAGCAATCCATGTGAATCTGCAATCAGAGCAGCTTGGCTTTTACAGGAGGAAGTTTAAGCATACTCCATCTCCTATCTGAGCCATTTTCTCCATCTTCACTCTTTTGATTTACTGTCAGCTAAGTTTTCTTATTTTTATTGTATAAAAAAGCAAAATAAGATAATGTCCTGCACTTCCAACATTTCCTTATGCATGTACTTTAAATTCTGCTTTGATGAAGGTAGTAACAGTAGCCTATTCTTCTAGTTTAGCATGCAAGAGGCCAGTGAATGTCCTCAATGAGCATCTCTTCTGACTCTTTTCTGCTTTATAAAATCACTTCAAAAATGTGTCTTCTGTGTTTAATTTCTCTCTCTCTAAAGCTATAATTGTTCCCTCACTAGACTTGATCTTGTCAAAGTTTCCGCAATTCTTTATGCTGTTTATATAAAAATAGTAAGTCAATTCAAAACCATTTTTCCGTTTGATTTATCATCATTCATGGTTAAAATTGACTACACCCTTCCTGAAATACTATCTGTGCTCTAAGACAATACAACTCATGTTTTTTTTCTCTTTTCAAGATGCTTTTCCTCCATCAGATGAGATGATAATTTTATCTAACTTTTATAGTTAAAGAAACTGGGTGTTAAATCATGGCATTCCTTCTTTTCCTTTAGTAATCTTAGTCTTATGATCTTAAATTTAATTTTCTATGTTTAGTCACCAGGAAAGCATTAAGCAGGGATATTAAATGCAGAGACATTAGTTCTACAACTACGAGCTCTCTAGGTCTTTGAGCTCCATTCTCATTGTACAATGTTCATGACAAATTCTAGGTAGGGAAATTTTGTATATATTAACTAACTTAGACATGAAAACACAGCATTTTTATTGTAGTAGAGGCATATATACTTTAACTCCTATTATCTTAGTTTACATCATATGTCTTCAGTTGAAACTAAAATTGTGAGCATTTTTCCTCTTTTTATTACCATCACTGCTATTTTATGAAGATCTCATATTTGGAGGGAAAGTGAGAGAGTGTGGAAGGGAGCCAGAGAGAGAGCCTCCTGATTTAAAAATACAACCCTGCCCTCTAAGTATTTCTAAATTGAAGGCATTTCCACTTACAGTGAACAAGTCTTTCACATTCCAGAGTAGATCTGTCAGCATGCCCTTGCTTAGCGATCTGCCTTTTCCATCTGTACTGTTGCTAGCCTGACTATGTGAGCATCGTCTCTTCTCTGGATAATTGTTCTTTCGTTGTCTACCTCGTTCTCTTCTTGGCTTTTTTTACATGTATTCCCACACAGCCTCCAAAATGACTCAGAAGAATACATATGATCTCTTCCTCTAATTCCTTCTCCATGACTTTTCTTCTCAATCACTCAACTCATTCCCATTGCTTACGAGAAGCCAGTGAATACATAGCCTCATGTCTGACCCACCAGTCTTCCAATGTTATAACTTTCCCCTGACATACTTTCTTCTGACTCACTGGCCTCACTATTGTTTCTAGAATAATGTCTTGCATTTTCTGTCAGTTTCTCTTTTCTTCCTCCTGTGTTCATCTTGAATAGTTTATCTAGAGGTCTCTATATTGATGACTTTCTAATAGTATTAAATTTTTGACTCAGAAACCAACTTAATGGAAAGATTTTTACTCACTCGACCATTCCACATCGAATCCTCCCCAACACCTAATTTTATTTTTTGCTACCGATTGAGCTTCCTGTATTAGGGTTCTGGGAATCCCAGCCATTTTGCTGTTTCTCTTTTTTCCAAGTAAGAAATCAATAGGGACTCCAAACCTCTTTCTCATTCTTAAATCTTCACTATTATAAGTACTTTTGGTAGATTAAGGGTTAGATATCCCTGGGTTTAATTCATTTGTTGGCCAAGGAGGTTCCCTGGAAAGCTCCAAACAACCCAGGATTTTGCTCACGCCAAAGGCTGCTTTCCACAAACTGAGAGTGAATCCCCATTGCAGAGCGCAGCATACACACAACTAATTGAATATGTCGAAGGCAAGATAGTGCCTACATGAAGCTTTCACTCCTACATTCTAGTATCTTGGCATGGTAAGTTACTCTGCAGACAACCAAAGGAGAAACATAAACACCAGCCCCAACAAAAATTCTTCTACCTGCATGCTGGAATCCCTGTAAGATAACCTATAATTGTGGCACAAAACTTGTGGAAGTCGTCAACCAATATCTGAGCTTTGACTTAAAGCCTACTCTGTAAGATGGAACCCCATAGCTGACACTTCTTGGGTGACCAAAGACCAGATACTAGGTAACTCAAAGACTATGGTAAAAACAAACATTATTGATCTTAAAAATATATCAGTTCAATCACTACTGATGATATTCTGCTATACTCTTAGATCAGTGCCTTTTTCAGTCATTACTAGCGAAACTTTCTTCTGCAGTAGATAGAATTCTATGCAGCAACCCACAACCAGACTACGCAGAGAGAGAGTTTTTGGAACACACAGTTTTAAATGGAATGTCTCCATCAAATCCCTCCACTCAGGGCTCAGGGAACCCCACAAAAATAGAGGTAGAAAGAGTATAAGAGCCAGAGTAGATGGGGGATGCCAGGAGAACCCAGCCCTCTGAATCAACTAAGAAAGGCACAAAAGAACTCACAGAAACTTAAGCAGCAAGCACAGGCCCTACATGAAACCTGTCAAATATTTGGACTTAGAATTTTTATGGGACTTCTGAGGGTGAGAATGAGTGAGTATTTGACTATTCTGCCTGCTCCTGAAACTCTTTTTCTCTTGTTGGGCTGCCATGTCCAATGTCAATATCATAGCTTTGTTTCATCTTATACTTTATTTTGTCGTGTTTAGTGTTGTTTCTTAGAAGCCTACTCTATTCAAATGAGAAACATAATGAAAGGATTTGGGGGGAGGATTAGATGTGGAGAATCTGAAAGGATTAGAGAGGATAGGGGAACAATATTCAGTATCTTTTGCATAAGAAAAATAATCCATTTTCAATTAAAGGGGAATAAGAAAAGAAAAAAATGTGTTCCAGGTCATGGTTATTTAAGCATAGTTTATTCTATTTAGACTAATAATTTACAATAATATTTTCCCAAATATTTACAATTCCTTCATAATTATTTTAACTTTTCTTGTCATCATTTCATAAATAATTTAAGATGTTCAAGTTAATAAGGCAATGGAAGCAAATGAAAAAAATGTCTTAAATTTCTTGTTTCTAGTCTCCTTAACATGTTGTTCTCATTCTTGTAAAGGGATTTGCTTTGATGGTCTTAATTTGATCTATTGCTCTCTATGTGAAAAAAATTTTGGATGTTCAAGTTATCCTATGAATTATTTATCCCATCATTATTTATAACAATATTGTTAGATCAGATTGGATATGAAATTCTGATCTCAGTTTCTTTTCCAATTAAAAGAGAATATGCTGATATATTATGCCATGGTTCACTTGCAAGAACAGTCTAAATAGCTCAATCAATTCCCTCAAGTGTCTCACTTCTGTTGCTGTTCCTAAGATTTAAAGATTGTGAAAAAGACAAGAAATTTGCATGAAGATGATTTAGGCTGAGATCTTGATTTGTGGGTGCAGGGGTTAAATATGACAAGAGTTTCGGGGTGGTTTACTGTATACAGAAAGATGCTATTAAAGAAAATTAATGCAGATATGTGTGCATTTTTATCTGTGTGTTCTTTCCTTACTCATAGGATTTGATGATGAAAATATTTGTTGGCATACAAAAGAATTCTGCAATCGCCAGAAAAGAAATAAACAAAGGTTTATGTATCTGGAAATAAACTCACAGAAAGAGTAGCAATCCACAGTCTTCTGTGAATGCTGGGAACTCCAACCAAATCCAGCAGCCAAGAAGCCTGCTCACACTTTTTTGTCTGCACTTATCGTACATGAGATCATGCCCAAAGTGTGCTGGTATGGACTATTGACTCAAGGAGTTCCCATAGTAACTTCCCCATTTGTCTAAATAAAAAGAGTTCTAAGCCTAATACAATACTATGTAGAGTCAGAACAAAAATATCAAGTATTGTCCAGGAAAAAGAAGGGGCAAAAACATACAAAAAAATCCTAAATTTTTAAATACTATATTCTAGAGTTCTTTGAAGCATTTAAAGATTAGCTAAGTACGTGGAATATAATCTCTTTGCATCTAAAGAATGCAACTAACTAACTAGTCTCACTATAAATATGACAAACATGGATAACTATTGGCCTGTATATAACTTTTAATACCTATATAGCTTTCAGACTAAGGCTTTATATTAAAAAATTAATTTTCAAATAAATGCACAGCAAATGAGGACAATGACCTCAAAATATAAACATTATATATGTATCTTGATCATAGGTAGAAATTTATAGTGCAATATGATAAATATATTCTAAAATTGTATCAATATACAAAATATCTTAAGTGAAGTAGAAACATGCATGCTTACAATATAACAAAATAAATTTGCATAGGTGCACAAATATTCTAAACAGAAATAGGAGCATACTTAACATAACAAAAATAATTTGAATTTGTATCAATATACAAGAATCTATACAATGTAAATTGTTTATAAATAATAGTCCACAAATAATCTTACTATTACTCACTATTCTACCTATTATCCCATCCCATCCAGACTGTCCCCTTTTCTAGAGAGATTTCTGAGCCTACTTTTTTCTACCATTCAACGCTATACCATTTATAACCAATCCTTAATAGATGTCCCTAACCCTGAGGACAAACTTTGGTGGGAGAGAGGATATCATTTTTAGAATTAATTCCAGCTGTCATGGTGGTGATTTTATTTTTATGGAATCCTGCAAAAACTAAAATGATGGTTAAGTTTTAAATTACTCTTTAGTATAATTGCAAATAGTCTCTGAATAATAAGTAGGATTTTTCTGAATTTCTTATTTGAAGTTCTGGCCAGATGTTGTAAGAAGGTGACATGTCAGTTAGCCAAGTTGGAAACATCTTGTTTAGCTTGTAACCCCAAACCAATCTCAAAGTAGGGCAATCAGCACAATGACATCATATCAAACAGGTAGAATCATTGTAGTGGGGTCCTGTCTTTTTCCTGGAAACTTCAAAGATGACCACAGGAAAATTTATTGTTCATTGTGGGATACGTAAACATTATTTATATAGACATATATTCAATGAAAGGCACCATAGAGACAAAAATAGGGACGGGGAGAAATAAAATTTTTGAAAGCAGAATTTTGTTAATAATAATCCCTAATTTTTTTCTTCTGTCCTATACCAGGCAGCTCCTGATATAAGACAAAAACTCTGACTTTTTCTTTTAACAACATGCTTGGATTTAGAAAAGAATAGTCATTGTCCAAATTCAAAGCCAGCTTTGGTTTTTAAGTAAGTTGTGACTATCATTATACTGAGAAGCAAGGAGATGTTTATGTTTAGGTATTGAAATTTTATCCTGCTGAGCATATTTGTACCATAAACTATATATATTTTTCTGGATAACTTTATTTTTTTTCTTTAGGCATTTAGATGTCCAAGGTCTCTCAGCTTTTTGAAGATGGGTATTTTCCTGCAGAGACAATAACAGAACCCTGCCCCAACCCTTATGATGTTTCCTTTCCACCTGTAAGACAGTCATTGCTATGAATGAGCTGTCATTTATCATTATTAAGAGATTTTTCTTTTCTAAACAAAATCTTTATTAATGTTCTGTGTGGGAAGTCCTTCTGTATATCTGTTTCTTTTATTGGTTAATAAAGAAAGTGCTATTGGCTAATGGCTTAACAGAATATAACCAGGCTAGAAGATATATATAGAGAGAAAGTAGGCAGAGTCAGATACATGCCATGTAGCCCCTCTGGAGACAGATGCCAGGGATGGAACTTTACCCAGTGGTGATACACAGATTAATTGAGATAGGTTAATTTAGGATATAAGAGCTAGCCATAAAAAATGCTTAAGTTATTAGCCAAACAGTATTGCAATTGAAACAGATTTCTATGTGATTATTTCAGGAGCTTGTACAGCTGGAAAATGTACAGCTTGGACTCCCCCAACAAATTTTGACAGTATACATACCTTTTTTCTCCTGTGGAAATAAGAGCAAATCTGCTTTCCCAGCATAGTACATATCCTGATTTTCATTTTGAGGTCAACATATCCTTGAAACACTGACTAAATTAATTCTGAAGTTTTTTTTCTAGTCTCTAATATTTCTCTGCTGCTATTTTTCCTTTCTCATTAGCATTAAGAAAATTCAAGGTTAATAAAACATTATGCAACATATTTCTGGGGTATTTTTAATTTTTTTCTTTAACATATCCTTTATAGCTTGATTTGCTGTTTTTATAACTTCCTGATGTGCAGTATTATGTGATATACCTATTAAATGCTTTATGTTATAATAAGTAAAACACTGAGCTTTTTTTTGAGACATATGCTGGACCATTGTCTGTCTTTATTTGCACAGGTATAACTATGATGGCTGTAATTTCTAATAAATGTGTGTTTGCAAAATCAGCCTTTTCTGAGCTCAAAGCACCTGTCCATTGAAAACTCAAATAGGTATCATTGGTGTGGTGTACATATTTTTCTTTTTCAAATAAAATAAGGGGAAAACTTCCATCTGCCAAATTTTATTTCTTTGAGTATCTTTTAGGTTACTTTTTGCAGTTAGTGGTGTTTGGTTATATAAAGCACAAGTAGAACATTTTCTTATAATGTAGCTTCTTGTTATATAATAGAAAAGTCCTCTTTTAAACCTTTGATATTGTCTTGATGGCTTTTTTTATGAAATTATGAGTTTTTTTAGCATGTTAGGCACCAATTTGTTGGCATACAAAAGAGTTCTTCATTAGCCTAGAATGGAGTATAATAAAAGTTTATTTATTTCGGACTAAACTCACCAAAAGAGTAGCAATCTGTAGTCCTCTGTGAGATCTGGGATCTCTAATCAAATCCAACAGACAAGGGGCCCATGCACACTCTTCTTGTCTACATTTATAGTACATGAGACCAGTCCCAGTGTGGGCCTGTATCTTAAATGCTATTGGTTAAAGGAGTATTCACAGCAAATATTTTTTATAAAAAAATGAAATATGACATTATACACTTAAACATATAAATATATAACATCTTTACACATTACGTTTATCATGTTCTTTTTATTGAGGTCCCAACCAAGGTTTATTTAACTATGTCTTTGTGTCCTGCACTATTTTTCAGGATAATGTTCCAAATCCAACGTAATTTCTTAAATTTTTCTGAATTTTCGTGTTGTTTTTCTAAAATTTATAATTCCTATTCAAAAGAAGCATTCCTTTATTAAAAAAATTTAAATGTTATTCTCTGAATTTCTAAATTTTCCTGGAAATCTGTTGCCACAGTAACCTCTTTGTTGTTGTGCTCACTAGTGTAGTGAAATGAGATACTTTGAGCTTATTAAATGGTACTTGTAATTTTAGCATTTGCTTTTGTATTCTCTAGAAAGCAATTATTCATTATTATTAAAATCTAATTAAAAATATTAAAATAAATAAGTTTATCAGAAAGAGCTCGAAACAAATTTATTTTAATTTTATAAGTTCAATACTAGTTTGAGCAAAGGAAACCGTGATACTATCTTATTTGTCATGAGAGTATAAAGCAGTTTTGCTTCTAGAAGAATAAATCTCTTGAAGACAGTTACATGATATCTTGGTCAACATGATTTATATTGCACCTTAATTTATAGTCTAAAGGGAATAGTTTGCTGCCTATCTTATATCAACATAAAGATTTGTATTGTTCAGTAAGGTCAGTTCCATAGAAATCCAATATTCTCATCCTCAAAGGAAGTTTTCTTTGGACTTGTTGATCACATGGAATACTGTTACAGTTTGTGTTGTTTATCTATATAGCACACACATGAGCACATATTCTTACATGCACTATTTATTTAGCACAATTTGGAAACAGTAATTGAAATGCAAAAATGCAAGTACAAGTCCAGTAATTAAACAAGTACAAATAAATTCAATAACTTAAAGTTATTTCAGAAAAAAAATCAGCAAATGTTCATATAAAAGTAATTCTTTTTTTGTGGTGGGTATTTATTTGTTTCAGCAAAAGTGTAGAGCACTTGAAATCCCTCTTAAAATAAGAACTACATTTTTAAATGAACTTTTGGCATTTCACATTAGACAGCATTTTACATAAATATGACTCAGATGTTCTATGTGAGAAGTGGAGAATTTGTCATCAGTATGATATGCTGAATTGTGTAAAATTCCTGAAACACTCATACTTAACAGATTTTGTTTGTTGCAATAATATTTGAAAAAAATAGAGTGAAACAAAATCTAACATGTATTACTGTAAAACTTAAGAAAATATAATATTTTTCTGACAAATATTATACTCAGAAAAATGGCATGTTTTTGGAAAACATAATTATAGGAATAAACAACCAAAAAGTAAATGACTAAAGTAAATATTTGTGTATGTGTATATAATGTAGATGTTCTTTATTTATTCTGTTTTTGAGATTTAATATAATTACAAAATTTATGTTGTTCTTTACACTCACTAAACTTCCCATATATACCTTATTGCTCTTTTACAAATTCATAGTTTTTCTCATTAATGATTGTTACATACATATGTACAAATGCATGTATTCATAAATATAGTTTGCTTAGTCTGGTTATATATATATATTTTCAGTGCTAATCATTTGGTGTTTGATAACCAATTGGTGTGTTCTTCTCTGGGGAAAGACTATTTCCTGCCGTTCTTTACGTAGGAATGAGGCCTTGTAGGTTTTTGTCTATCCATTTAAGCATATGTATTGTTGTCCTTGTTCAGTTTATGTTTAGGAAGTCATATTAGTGAGATTTTATATTGGATTTAGTTTCTTTCTTTATTAGGAGATACAGTCTCATCACAATTCCTGCTCCTATGGCTTTTACAATCTTTCCATCCCCATATTTATATTATTTCCTGAACATTAGATGTGAGAGTTATTTTGTAGATGTATCTATAGAGACTGGCTTAAACATACCTGCATTTTAACTGGTTGTGGTTTTCTGTGAGAGTCTCCATCTGTTGCAAAGATATATTTCCTTGATGATGGATAAGGACTATTGATATATGTGTGTATTTATATGATAGCAATAATCTGTAATGTTTTAATAATCTCTAAACAACAACAACAAAAATAAAAGGATTCTCATGTATAGTGTTCAAAGATTTGTTGGGTAATTTTGTCTCTTGGAGAGTGCATTGTCAACCTACATGAGAAAATTTCATTTAAAATATATTTTTAATGGGTCTTTGTTAGCTTCCTTGTTTGTTTTGGTTCTTTATGTTTTGTCTTCTTTATATATTTTGGATATTAATCTGTTAGATTTCTAGTTTGCACATATCTTGTCCCCTTCTATGAGTTCCCTTTTTACCCTGTATGGTTGCTTCTTTAACTGTGCAGACGTTTGTTAGTTTTATGAAGTACCAACTATCAATTGTTAGCATCAATTTTGGAGCAAAATGAGTACTCTTTAGAAAATCTTTTCCTACACATATATCATACAAGGTACTACTTTTGCTTTTTTTACAACAATGTCAGTATCTAAAGTTTCAGTTTGTGTCTTCATCCATTTGGAGTTAGTTTTCGTGCAACGTGACAGATAAAGATTAATTTCATTCTTTCACATGTGAGCATTCAGTTTTTTCAGAACTATTTGTTGAAAATGCTTTATGTATTCTCATTAGTTTCAGCTTCAAGTTGATTTTGTCATATATTAAGATAGTGACTGCTTCTTTCCTGGTCCCATTGGATTGGAGTATTTTTGTCCATTATTTTAACTTTAAGAGAGATATCTATATTTAGCTAAGAAATGTTTCTCATATACATCAGGGTGCGTTTCTCAGTCTGTTCAGTCACCTTTGCTTTGTGATTGAAATGCTGAGATCTTTGAACTTTAAGGTATTTTTGAAAACTCGGTGTCAGTTGTTGTCATCCTGTTGTTGACTTATTGTGCCCATTGTGTTCCCAATGGTCTCTTGTGTTTTATTAAATATGGATTCTTATTTAATTCTTCTGTCTTTTTGTTATACTCATTTCTTTTTTCAACATAAAATATTGTTTCCAGTACTGTATTTAGGATTGTTTTTAGGATGTATGTTTATGTTTTTCTTTAAAATAGTTTCTTCTCTCATACGATATATCCTGACAAGAGTTCTTCTTTCTCCACTCCTTCAAATTCTCCCCAAACTCTGTTTCCCAGATCTATTTTTCCTATTTACATTCAGAAAAGAATTGGCCTCCAACAGTCAGCAATCAAATAAAACATAATAAGATGAAATAAGACTAGGAATAGTTCTCTTATTGAGACTGGATAGAGCAACCCAACAGGAGGAAAAGAGTACTAAGATTACCCAAAAGAGCCAGAAACACACCTGTTTCCATTGTTAGGCATCACACAAAACACCAAGCTAACAGCCATCACATATGTGGAGGACCTGATACAGACCCATGCTGGCCCTGTACTTGACACATTAGTCTCCGTGAACCCATATAAGCCTGCTTAGTTGACTCATTGGCTCATGCTCCTGACAATGCTGGATTGTTCATGAATGCATGTGTAGACAAACATGACAGAAAGAGAGAGAGGTGCAGAAGATGTCAAATTAAAAAGTTCTATAACCCCTCAGTGGCAATCTTCATCTCTGGTGTTTGGATTGTGAGTCGGTCTAAACATCTTTTAGTGTTCATCATTATGCTCTATTACTGATGGACTTCACTCAACTGCCAGTCCTTTCCTTCACATGTATTGTATACTTCATATCGTAGGACTGTGGAAAAACTTCCATTTTTAGCTATTGTGTTCAAGTTTGATTGAGAATGATTGTATGACATGTCAAATTCACAGGTTCCACTTAATACAGAAATTAATATCACCAAAGGAGATCTCTTAGCCATAGCTTAGTTAAATAGGAATAGAGACAGGATTCTCTACGTTTGCAAATCCATAAGAGAAAAAGACTATGTGCTGGTAATGGAGAGTAAGAGGGAAAAAAGGGAGAGAAATTGAGACAGGTATAGAGAAGTAGACACACCCAGGCATGTACACTCAATGAGAGAGAGGACAGGATTAAGAAATCAATACAGAAAGATACAGTAAGATATATCTAATAGTGATGAGGCAATCTTTACAGAAAAGAAATCATTCTTTTTACAGAAAGTTCAGCATTTCCCTGAAGAGTGTTTCTTAATTGAACTTCCTGTGGTGATTATTAAGACATCCAACCTTACATTGCCTGTAGGTTCATGTGAAACAAACCTCATTGAAAAAAAAAGCAAAAACAAAAGAAAGGCTACCAGAAACATAGTGAGAAATATTGGATGCTAAATCAAGTATGTCATAAAATTTGACTTTATTCTTTGCATGCCTCTATTGCTATGATTATTTGCATTCTTATAGCTTGCATTATAAATATTCAGCCAGTGTTTAGTAGGCACAAATGGGTTAAAGATAAAAGTGAAAAGTGCTGAGAAAGATTTTTCTCTCGTTCTTTGATAACCAAAAGTCTTTGACATATGACTCCACTGATTTAAAGAAGTATAGAGCTGGCTAGCAGTGTGTGAGTGTGTGTATGTATTTAAAAACAATTGCATATTAAGAGAGCCTGAATTTGGATTTGAAAGAAAGCTGTGTAGGGCTTATATGAGAGGATATGGACAAAGAAAAGGGTAGTGGTAATTATGTAATCATAATACAATCATAAGAAAAATTAAAAAAACTAAAGAAGCATAACATACCTTTTCAGAGTTTTGTGCTAAAAATCCTCTGCCTTATGAAGAAGTTAGCTATATACTATCAAAAATATTTGTGGAGGCTAAATAATATCTTCTATAACATAAGAATAGAGCAATTCAAGAGTGATCTTGAGAAAGACCCAAATGCATAAGAATTTTTCATAAATGGAGTTTGCCTTAAGTAAAGAAGCTTAAGATATAATGGAAAGGATATCTGAGTTCAGGATAAAGTACCTAAGACAGATAAAAGAAATGTAACTTCCTATCATGATCAGAATTTGGGATATTTATTAGAGAATGATTCAAAATTGGAAAGTACCAATTAAATTGGGACTAAAAAAAGAGTTTGAAAGAAAAAAAATAAATATGAAAGCACTCTATTTTATACACTGGGCCTAACATTGCAAACCTATCAGCAATAACAATAAATCAAATCAACCACCTTTAGAAGGAAGACACAGAACTGCTGTAAAAGACATCCTTTCATAGGTAGACCGTCAGCCATGGAAAAGAACAATTTAGTAGATAGAGATCATAGTAAAATAGAAAATCTCACAAATAAATCAATTGAAATACACTTAGGTATCAAATGATGCCAAAAACTCAGTGAAGTAACCTTTCACTCACATTTGAGACTCTCTGAGGCATTGTATTTATATATGTATTTTTTCTACCTGTTAAGAAAATATATGTTCAGAAATTTGTGTCCCATGTGTTCCTTTAACTTTTCTTTCTTTAAAACAAAACTTTTAAGACAAAAATCATTGAACCTGAATGGAACCATCATTTGATGATAAGTTCCTCCTAGTTGTCTGAATTTATCATATTAACTAAGAAAAAATGTCTTAAAATTAGATCTATCTAGAAGCATTTTAACCTAAGTGACATAGAGTTGATTCTCATAAAGGGATGATGCATGAGAAAATTAGCTAATTTGAATTCCCTTTGGAACTGAATTATTTCTGTAGCTAATTGTTTGCCTCCTGGAAAGGCTGTAAGCAGCTTTGAGTACCATGTGGCTCCCAGAGGGAAACATTTATGAGGGACAAGGACGCAAGATGATAATGACATGCAGGCACCAGTCCTAGAAGGATGAAGCAACAAATGCATGGTCTAATCAGGTTGGCATTAAAAATACAAATATTTTCATGCAGAAAAAAACTGGAAAGTTAGATGATTGAATGTTGTTAAAGAGAGCGAAAGTCTGGTATTGAATAATGTGCTGATTATGTCTAATGTTATTAGGAATAACAATGACATCTAAAATAGAAGAGCCATTCCAAATTCCCTACTTTCAAAGACTATACTCATATAATTAGGAATGTTGGGGCTTTTTGCCCACAATGCAAACATGAATGCATGAATCACAATAACCAGTTGTTATAAATTATAGCTTCTGAGAGACTTCTCCATAGGAAAAAATGAAAAACTTCAAAAGAAAGGATTGCTTTTATTTAAACTTATTTTTTGGTTTATCTAGAGTTTCTCTGTTAGCTTTGGTGCCTGTCCTGGGACTAGCTCTTGTAGACCAGATTGGCCTCGAACTCACAAAGATCCACCTTTCTCTTCCTCCCAAGTGCTGGGATTAAAGGCATGTGCCACCACCTGGCCTATTTACACTTGTTAAAAGTTCTCCTAGGGTAAAATTGTTATTTGGAATAAAATGTAAAATAAAGCTTGATATTTTCTGGAAGTCCTCTTGCCTCTTTCTACCTAGGCTTACAAATACACCACAGTAAGAAACAAATTCTTAAAAATGTCCAGTAAGATACTTAAGACAACACTTGACTTTTGATTAAAGTACACTGTAGTTGATAAAGAACTGATTACAAACATCCAGAAATCTATTAAGATTCAGCAAGAAAAATTTATTTACAAATTGGATAACAGATCTGAACCACAGATCTTATCAGTTTGACATTCAAGAATAATTATCAAAAATGTCAAATACACCAATGAAAGGAAAGTCAATATCACGTGGCCTAAGAGAATTACAAATTGAGCAGGAACATGTACTTTACTTATTCCCATGACTAAATTCCCCTAAACAGAACACTGAGTATTCAAAGGATGTACAAAAGCAGTTACTCTTGTACATTCACTGCTGGTGAAAATACAATACAGCACAGAAAATTTAGGAGGTTATTTGATATTTTTGTAGAAACTAAACACATGCTTGCCAAATGACCCTCCCCACAATCATGCTTCATCAAACATATTCAAAGGAATTAGTCAGTTAAAGTCATTCGCAAATATCCATAAAAATTCACAGTTTCCTCAAATGGGAAATTGTCAGGGAACATGTACAGTGATGAAAAGAAATAAGATATCAAATTATTGAATGTATCGAAGAACATGGGATGTGTGCTGCGAAATGAAAAAGTAAATCTGAGACTGTAGGACTGAAAAATTACTAATTTGTGCCATTTTTCCGAGGAAGACTGAATCTGTTAAATAATGAGTCGGTGTTGCTGGTTTGAGAAGATGGGTAGCAGAATGATTGCATAATTATAGAATAGGGCACTTTAAATGATGAAACTACTTATGATATTACAAATATCTATGTACTTTAGCATATTAATGTTGATTTTTATTTATAACAAGTGAATAATATGAATGCAAGATGCTAATAATTAGAACTGTAGTGTATTGGTATGAAAGTTGCTTATATAATTGAACTCTGTACAGTCTGTCAATTTTCCTATAGAAATAATTTCTTTAAGGCTAACCAAATACTCAGCAGACTAAAGAAGTGACCAGTAACCCTGATCACCAATGTTTTAGCACCTATGTTTTGTGTTGGAAGGAGCAAGCTATAAAAGCCCATTCATTAAGATAAGTTTGCAGGTGTGGTAAAAGAGAAGTGTTGTCAACTATTAGTATTAAAATAGCAAAGGAGTAAATGTTTGTAACACCATTTTAATACTATAGTCTTTTTATGATTCTACATGGTCACACTACAGACATATGCTCATTAGCATCTGAAGATGTTTTTAACTAACCCTAACTGTAATAATACTGTAATTGAAACCCCAGGTCTTTTGTTCTCATGCTCACCTGACTGTAGGTATTTATGGTTAGGCTGATTTTGCTTAGGCTATGGTCCCTGAGTTTAATTCAAGGTACAAGTCAATCAGGAATTGGTCCATTGTGTGGGTTAGGCTGCTCTGTGCTTTAATTTTCTCTCTTCAACCTTACTCCAGAGGCAGCTCAAGGCAAAAGATTATGGTGAATGACAGGAAACCAAGAGGTCAATCCTCAGCCTCCTGTTTCTGTGATGTTTAATGCCTTTCCTCTGGCTAAAGTCATCATGTAGCTGATCTTAGCAACAATGTATTTCCATTGCTATTAGGGTCAAAGCCTGTTCTCTGGCAGTCACAACAAACCAACCTAGGGCATTCATCCATAAAAGTCAACTAAAATAGAAAAATTAATAATGAAAAGCAGGAAAAGGAGATTTATTTATTCAGTGATACCACACTGGGAAGAAGGACAAAGCGATCCAGAGACACTGAACCACCACACAGCCAGTCCTCGCCTACCATGTCCATCTTCAGTGCCACAGCCTGCGTCTTATGCTTAAGTACAGGGCATGGTTTTACATAACCAGACGTCCTCATCTAGGGATTGTGCGCCTTATGGGGCCATCATAGTCTCAGCTCCAGTTCTTCTTCCAAGGGAGTCAGACAAAGGTAGCAATTTCTCCCCCAAAACAAATACTCTCTTTTGCTTCCCCGGGCTTTTTAACCTTTTCTTCTTTTGGTGCAATATTTCTGGAAGAGTTGAATTTCTTGGGGCATGCTTGTTTAATTGTTTAATAGCCAAAATAGAGGACACAAGATTCTTCTGGAGCATTCTCGTTTCTGCCTGGCGGGCTCTGAAAGCAGTATCATTTGGTGCCCCTGCTCTGTAGCCCAACACACAAGGAATGCTGTGCTTTGTGCAAACCATACTGTGCAAACACTGTCCTCATAAAAGAAGGAAAAAGGAAACATCCTTGTTAGTTTCCACGAGAAGAAAGAACACTTAATTCTGAGGCAACAATTTAAAGAGAACAGTTAATCACCAGGGAGTGGAAATAGAGGGCTTAAATAAATATAGGACCATAATAGGCAAAACTAACATATTTCTCAGTAAAGTCCAGGAAATGATCTTAGTGCAAACAGTCTGTAGACTCCTGTGCCGGAGAAATAGGAGCCCAGTTTAGGGTTATTTCTAAACTGCAATATCTAGTTGTTATACTTTACTGAACTTACATGATAACCTCAGAAGCAATTTCTTCTGCTTTCATATTAAATATATTATGTGTTTTTAAAGAATTAGTTTTCTCCTTCCTTCCTTCCTTCCTTCAATCCATCCTTCCTTCCTTTCTTCCTTCCTTCTCTTTCTTCTTCCCTTCCTTCTTCTCTCCCACCCCCTTTCTTTTTCTTTTTCTTTTTCTGTATAAGCCAGACTGGCCAGTAATTACTTGTGTAGTTCCAGTTGACCTAAAACAATGACGCCTCCTGTCTCAACCTTCTAAATACTGGGATTAAGGGAATGTGTCACAATTCCTGATCTGGTTGACAGAATTCTCAAAGAACTCTCTTACTTATACCGGTGTGTGCTTCCTGTTGAGTCTTATCAGACAAGCAGCTTGTAGATAACTGATAGAATGGGGCAAAGGTGAAACCATTTTGATCATGTAATTCAATTATCTGATTAAGGCATTTTAAGTAAATGAAAAGCAAGCTCTATGGGTAGTTGTCCTGTATTAATGAAGTGCCCTATCTCAGGTGGTACAAAGAATATAATCTGGAAACAAAATAAATGATTTCTCCCTACCTCTCTCTGTGTGTGTCTTCTCACTGTCCGTCTCCCCCCGCCTCCGCTCCCAATTCTTCTCTCCATGTTTCCTCTATTTTCTTTCTGATTTTGAAACCCTCTCTAATCTATTTTATAGCTGTAAGGAAATAAATCTTATTGATACACACAGAAGTGTCTAGTCAAATTTCTCCCATCCAAGCCGTAGAAGGAATAGCCAGCTACCTTGAGTGTAATCTCACTGAGAGCCAGCATATGACCCCGTTAATTGACTTTCTTACTCACGTGACAATACATACCTTTTTTAAGTCTTTAAGCTTATTATAGTTTGACTCACAGCATAATAAAATGTTACATTTCAATAAAGCTACATGGATAATGTTCAAAAACATGACAAATACCATTCTGAATAAAAGGATCACTCCCCTTAGGAACTGCATGTAGAAATGCAACAATTTTAAATTAAGGCCTTCATGGCTATGCTCTTTACTTCAAATATTCCATCTTCATTAATCTGTCTTTAAATGTTATGCAATAGACTATATGAAAAATAGGTTATATGCATGTTAGGTTTTATTAGTATCTCTCATAAAGAGACACTAATGCATTTTATGACAGAATTATTTGATTACGAGGCAGTAGCCAAAAATTATTAAATGTACATGAGCAACGTCGTGGGTTAACATTAATTTTTCAGATTGTCATGTATCGGCTCATTATGGTTGTTCTCTAAATATTGTGATGCTGAAGAAATATCCCAGAAAATGGATTCTAGACAAGGAAACAATATTCAAAAATTGATTCTGGAGGTCTTTAAGGATCAATAGCTATAGAAGAGGTGCTGGAGAGAGAGCTCTGTGATTGGCTGGCGTTCTCAAAAGTCACAAAGCCTTTACAAGTGGTGATGCCTTTAAATGCAGGAGGTCTAGTTCAGCTTCTAACGCCCGTGCCTGGTAGGTCACAACCAACTGTCTGTAGTAACTTCAGCTCTAGGACTTTCGGTGCTCTCTTTTGTCTTCAATAGGTGCTTTCACGTTAGATTGAACACCTCTCCCCCTACACACACACACAAACACACACACAATTAAAATTAAAATAAAGGGTAAAATCTAAGAAAAAAAAAAAGAACTGTAGATGAGGAGGAATCAGAAAAAACATGATAAACCAGACAACATGGCCCAGTGCTTTCTCCATTCCTCCCTCAACCAGCTGTCTCTAGGCTGAGCTGGCTCCTTACAGATGTCCTATGCTGGACCAGGAGGCTTCCCTTCCACTAGAGAAGGATAAGGTATCTGTTACACTGGAGTGGGATAAAAAGTACAGTCCCAAATAAGTCTGTGAATACTGGAACCGGTAGTCGTGAGTAAATCAGTCACTATTATTTTTCTTTTCAATGCAAGATTTAATGACCTAATTTCTTTATCCCCTTTTCAGAATTGTCTAACTTAATATGCCGTAAATCTATTTATTGAATTAAGCATGAAGGAGGAAAACAAGGATAGAAAGAGCACAAATAAACCAAAAGGGCCTTTGAAATTATTTTATGTTGACAAAACGTCCCAAAAGTCTTGACATTAAGAGAAAAATATTGGAATTAAACTGCTATATTGAAAAATATCATTCATGTCTTTACAAACCCTCATTGCAATTGGGATTTAAAGACTTAAATATGGTGTCATTCTATCTTAGTGCAATTGTTATACCCCCAGAGAGTCTTTTGATTGTGAATACTTGCACTGATCTCTATGCCCCAAGATAAAAACAAAAAACCAACTCAGTGTGGCTCTGGGATTTCTAGCATGGCTGTCACAGAACTGGTGTTAAGAGCCTTGTCTTTCACCTTATGTATTACAGTTCTATGCTGAGAGCTTTAACACCTCACCTCAGGCAAGTCCCAAGTAGCTGTGAATTGACATCACAAACACACCTCCAAATTTAACAAGGGGAAAAGAAAAATGAATTAAAATTAGGGGAAATGCTCTGAGAACCCTTTTGCATTAAAAGTAAAGGAA
This sequence comes from Myodes glareolus, assembly GCF_982192425.1. Taxonomy (NCBI): domain Eukaryota; kingdom Metazoa; phylum Chordata; class Mammalia; order Rodentia; family Cricetidae; genus Myodes; species Myodes glareolus. The sequence continues at coordinate 49,665,056 of NC_142037.1, read as the reverse complement.
AAGTTTAACAAATCATTTTCAAATGTCATTAAGGAAAGAAAGGAAACATGTGTCTTAAATGAAGACCGAGTCTCCAGTACAGAGCCCTATAGTGTCCAGATAAAGTGCTACCATCTTTTACCTTAATGAACTCTTCACTGACAGGTCTTTTATGACAAATTTTGTGCTCTGGTAGCAACTTCAAATCTATATGAGATTTGGCGCTCCATTTCAGGTCGTATCTAGCCTTGTCATGCGTGTTTGGTGAGTTCTCCCAGTCCTCATCTGGGTCACTAAGTGGAGATCCCAGGATAGAGGAAACTGACATTCCATCCATCTTGTTTTGCACGGGCGCATCTCTGTCAGTGGAACTACATAACAATGCTGGTTTTATAGACTCACAAGAAATGTAGTCATGAATTGGCTTTGATGGCCCAAACAGCAGCAGTCCATCTGTGAACATCAATTTAGAAGAGACTCAGAACCCTTAACTAAGAAAAAAATGTCCAGCCAATTCTTCCAACTCTATACATGCAATTCATCACAGCCTTTATATACTTCTTATTTTGAAAAGAAAGATTGATTGCTCTACCTTGTTGGAAACAATGAGGAGAGATATTGTGTAAAATTTTTTTTCAAGAATAGACAATAAAGACAGTCCATTGTGTAGTAAATTAAATTTTATAGACATTCTTTTCAATTATTTGCTTGGAGAAACAGAACTGTGCCAGCATTTTAAATGGAAACACACACACACACACACACACACACACACCTATATACACATGTATCTTTTCGATTTGTGATAGTTTCATGTGCAATAATGTATTCTTTGTAATTGGTTCTGTTCGGAATATTTCCTAACACAAGCTCTCTGCTGACGCAAATTCCCAATCAAGCCAAATCAAAACAAGCCAAATTAAGAAATATCCAGGTTTAATGAGATCTTGGCACTCTCAGGTGGCCCCTAAACAGGAACTGGAAGGCCACAAATGTGACCGACCACCAAGGAAAGAAAAGGGACAGTGTGTTCCTCTTTTGGGAGTTCATTTAAATATTCTGTGGGAGTGGTCCTAACCCCCACTCCAGAGAGGGGTCAGGACCTGGCCTGCTGGGATTTGGAGTCCAGACCAATATAACCCTCAGGCCTGGGGCCTAGGATAGATGTGAGGGGCTGGGGCCTATGTTCCCAACTTAACAGGTTCTATCTTATTTGTTATTAGTACCAAGAATGAAGAAGAAGAAGAAGAAGAAGAAGAAGAAGAAGAAGAAGAAGAAGAAGAAGAAGAAGAAGAAGAAGAAGAAGAAGAAGAAGAGGAAGAAGAAGAAGAAGAAGAAGAAGAAGAAGAAGAAGAAGAAGAAGAAGAAGAAGAAGAAGAAGAAGAAGAAGAAGAAGAAGAAGCACAAATCTATAACCTTTAACTCACAGTTAGTGGCAAAACTGCGGTCCTAGGATTTTACAGTAAATTTTTCACTTTTTAATAAAAGTTAACCTAAGTAATTCCTAGATATTATAGAAGTCAAATTAAAGGTGTATTTGACAAGAGTGAGTAGTGAGCAAAATTAAAAAAAAAAAAAGTAAAAGCATCCCAAGGTCTCTCTGTGTCGCCCTATGTTAATAGTGCATAAGGGAAGCCTTTAGAAAACTGCACAGATCCTTCTGGGGCTGCGAAGTAATCAAGTCCAGTCTGCTCAGCAGTAAATGCTTATTAAAGATGAGCTCAGAATGCTTTGTAAAGTTACTGGTCACAAACAGCAATAAAAAGAACAATAACTGGGAAGGATAGAATGACAAACTACAATTGACTACTGCCAAATGCAGAGAGCAGTCTAAAGCACGTACTCAAATATAGGGCAGTAGGCAGTGTGCCTGGCTTCAAAATGCCAGGTAGGAGTCAGACCCTTTCTCTGAAGGTTGTTGCCAATGTACCTTTCATTATAATTCTTCCTGACCTCTTGTTCACAGAAAAGCTAGTGTCTGTGTAGGAAATTTCATAGAAAGTACCCCTTAAAATGAAAGAACAACTTACATCTGCCCTTTACTGATGTAAACTATATTGGAAACAATTTATGTGGCTCGGTAACATTTAATATACCCAAATAAAACTCCACCCTTCACCTAGCCCTTAAAAGCAACAAAATTGAATTCCTAACATGGCTTCTATTTAGTTTAGATTAAATGTAGGTTAAAGTGTAATCTTTCCAAAATCTAATCATAGATTCCTACAAAAAAAAGGATAGCTAAGGCCAGGACATGAAACAGAAAATTCCAAATTGTTTTAAAGATGTTCATTTCTACATTGTGAGGCTGAGTCCCTGGTGGCTCCTGGTGCCAGCCTTGCATCTTCCAAAAGCTATGGTATCTGAATGAACTCTCTTTGAACTCTACTGTTCAAAGTAATGGTAAAATAATAACATCATGTAAACAAAGTAAAACAAGAAACTGAATTGCTGCTGTTCTTAGCATCATTAAAAATTAAATATTTTTTGATTTAGAGCAAATATTTAGTGCTGACAAATCTATTCATTCCTATAAAGTTCTTGTAAGATGTAGTGTTGTTTTTGCAATAGTGTTAAGGTATTTTAGATAAGACATAGTAGGCTTTTTGTTTTTTACTATGGGTAAGTTTTGATCTGATCTAGTAGACTGTGTTTCCTATGAGATATATTATCCTTGCTAATAATAACATAACCGTGTATAAGCAGTCATGCAATACATAAAGGGCATTTCATATTCTCTCTCTAATTCATAAAATTTAATTTCTACCTAAAGATAATGCCTCCTTATCCACCATATGGTAGTAGATGATATTCTTGTGTTACAAAGTAATATCTATAACCTTATCTATTTCAGTTCCAAGTTTGTGCTGCCTCCCATATTCCAGAATAACACATCTTACCCCTGTGTCACATTCATCACATGATGTCATGTAAGAATCTACACTCTATTATTCATTTTTGGCTTAATCTCCACATGCATCATTTTCATTGGCAGGTTCTGAACTTCCTGAGTACGGGTCAATAAGGCCTAGCCTGTCTAAATACATCACTTCTTCTTTGTGTTACCTTCTCCAATTGTGGGTAACTATGTGACTCCCCACTGATTCCATTCATATTTGTTTTATTTATCTGCATATCTCACAGTTGGCTTCATATGAACTTCCTCCTTGCAATACTTTACATTGCCTTGACAGTGGCAATTAGATTCTTGTGTTTGTTTGAAATAGTATGGCCCCCATAGGCTCCAACATTTGAATGCTCAGTAACCACAGAGTGGAACTGTTAGAGAAAAATTAGAAGGATTAGGAGTCATGGTCTTGCTGGGGTGGGTATGAATTTGTGGGATTAAGTGAGTCTCTGGAGTTCCAATGAGTACTTAAATCTTTGCTTAAGATACCCCTGAACCAAAAAGGAAAGAGTAAGATAAAAGACTGCATTAACAGGATACAAAGAAGTGAATAGACCAGTTGAAGGTTTCTGGCTACATTCTTAGTTAAACATTCTGTTGCTAGAACAAGACAAGTAATGCTCATACCCTAGACCAAAACATTGCTTAGGCAAACCACTCCCTAAGGAGTGATATCACATTGTTATCTCCCTAAGGGTGTAGAAACTTAGTAAGATCCTTAGACTTTTGTTTGAGGTAGAAACATATCTATTTCTCTATGCGTGCAATACAAGGTATGGATATTAGTAACACTATTCATTGTTTTACCACACAGAAGAAAAGACAGCAAATAATAACTTTTCTAGATTTTCACTGTTACAAAATAGAGAAGTAACTACGCAAACATCAAGTAACAAGACCTCAGGATCACCTTCTCAACTGGATGGCGATAATGCCAGACCCTAATTACTTTACTCCTAAATATAGTACTAATCATTTCATTTGGTTCAAAGATTAATATTTCCTTGTTATTATGTAGGTGAAATATTAGTCTGGTGTTCAAATTTACTTTTAGGTCTACCTCCTCTTTTAGTTTCATCACTCCCTGATTGCATCCATTCATATTTATTTCAAGTGTTAAATATTCAACTAATATTCTCATTCCGAGAGCCTATATCTGAATATATTTCTCACTTTCACCACGTATGTACTCCTCTATCATTAAGTATCCTTGCCTCAAAGAAACAGTAAAGAAGAAATAAGCAAACCTAAAATTCTCTGTATTCTTATTCTAAGACACTCTTGTGGCATGTGCACCTGTACTGAAGTACAGTCTCCATGCAGTCAAGTAATGCACTTGAAAGTTGTTTGCTAGGTGGTCCCATCTCTCCACTCCTAACTCCTATCACCGCCTACTTTTATTTTTTGAGACGGGGTCTCATTTTGTTCCTGGAAATTGTCTTGTAGAACAAATTGGGCTCAAACTCACAAAATCCACCTTTCTGTGCCTCCTAAATGCTTGGAGTAAATGCATGCACCACCATACCCAGATCACCTATGTTTTACCTCTTACACTGAGGGTCTTCTAGTTCAATTGATATGAACCAATTCACAAATGATAGCAATATCATTGTTACAAGTGTGGAAAATACATATTGAGCAGGAGATGAGAATCACTTTGTTCTGGATTTTCTATCTATTTGGGAAAGGGATTTTCACTAGCTACAACAAACAGTATGGAACTAAAATAGAATTGCATCTTCATTCTAATGAGCTTCCCTTCAGAAGGAGCAGAAGGGAATTTAGGGATGACACACTCTATTTTAGCATGTTACTCTTCGCATTTTTTTTTACACCGTTCATAGATGTTCCTTATTTCTACACTGGGAAACGTACTGGCCCTATATAAAACTCATGTTTGTAGTAACAACCATCACCATCAATTGAATTTTTTCTTCTTCAAAATGGCAACAGAAAACTCCAAAGACAGAATCCTGACTGTGGGATCCTGTCCAGGTGTCCATTGTCTTTTCTGTCATATTATAAATGAAACATAAGGACAGCACTGACAGTTGTCTGCAGATATGACTGCAAGAGAGTAAATAAAACGTTGAAGCGTACGTCTTCTTCAAGTGCAGTGTCCCTATATTTCACAGAGACGTATTAATTAAAACAGAGTGATTCCATGTACACTGCTATGAGCTCAGAACAGCCATCATCTGTTTAATTCAGTTATTCTGTAATCAGACCAAGAAAAAAATTTACAAAAGCATGACACCACAAGGTGGTCAGAAGCTCATTACAAAATTTTCATGGGTTTATTTCAGTCTAATAGCCCCTTTGCAGTGGGCACTAGAACAAGATGTAGTCAAAGTGTAGGTTTCTAGACTTGACAACTGACAATAATAGAATATTGATTAGAATAGTGATTGAACTGTTTGGAGTCATTTTCTTGTTAATTAATATCTCTAGTGTTTATTTCAATTAATTTATAAAATGAAGATTATATTAAACATTATATATATATACTTCCAAAATGCATATATACATATATGTATGTAGAAATATGTATCCAATATATTATACATATATAATATACATTATTATACAATATATTATACATTATTATACATATATGTATGTAGAAATATGTATCCAATATATTATATTGGATTATAAAATTTGGTATATTAATATATACATGTTAATCATTTTGTCAGAAAAAGAAGTTTTTTAAAATGATGGTTAATTTTGTTAATATTATCCCTGCAATATGTAAAATATAAACAAGAATTATGGAAAAAGACACAGACTTTATGAAGAACATCATTAACAATGAGATATAGATATTTGTATATAGCTAGATGTTTTCAGGAGAATACACACACATATGGCTATATATTCTTAAAGATTTGTGAATGTACAGGACAAAATTAATCTTTTTGTCAACTATTTCACTCACAGAGTTTTAACTATCAATGATTTTGTTAGACATTTTCAGCCCATATTCCAGTGTTTTAGGTTTTAGTTTACTTTGTTCTTAATGTAGGACATTCTACTCATCCTGTTAACTTGATTTTATTCTATTGTATTATGGGTATTGTAGTTTATAGTTGTAGGCATTCAGGCTTCATGCTAGCCCACCCTTGGGTCCTCAATTGCAGTCACTAAGACTACTCTCAGAGTGTAGGTACTTGTTAGTATCCAGGCACTTGCACTGGCCTGCATTCCCTGTGCTCCTGTGCTACATCTGTCATGACAGTCAAGACACGATCATCCGCCCCTTTTCTCCCACCATGTCCGACTCCAGAGGCTGACCTCTATGTTTCCACTCCCATGTGAGTGCTGTTGTAAGGTGTAGCTTTCCTTCCTGCTGCTGACACCAGCTAAAAAACAATAGTGGTACTTAATGTCAATTCCATCCAATCAGATTTGTAATAGACCCTGGTTTTGTATCACCAATGAATTCAATAAACATTTTTTTCTGAATATGTAATTAAAAATAAATATAGTAAATTAAAGACAGACATAGATTCCTGTAGCAATCTACTAGATGTGACAGTTGCTTGAGAATGGTAAATGCTTGAGAATGGTAAGTTGAGAGTTAATTTCATTTTCTTTGATGGCACCCAATTTACATTCTACAAGTCAATAAGCAAGGAGTCAGGAATGCATCTATAATCCCTTTTAAAACTGAAATATATCAAAATTGTAGTATGCCTGGTAATCTTCTCCTTTTTAATTAATTGTCTAGTTGCCTCTCTGTCTATTTCTCTTTTATGTACCTACAATATCATAAATCTTTGGATTCTATTAGAGTCGTTGATTTTCACATCTGACCCAGCATTGGTGCTTAACATTTGCTGTTTTAGTGGTAAACAATGTTGTGTTAACTCCGTGGAAAGGGATTCTAACAACAAAAGACATAAGTGTGTTGTCCCTGAATGATTTTTGGAAACAAGAAAGGTTTTAGCTAACAAGATTCAGTATACTAAGATCATTGGATGGCTGTAAATCGTGCAGATGACAGGGATTGCCTCTCACATTTGAAGTTGGAGAAATAGGAATTACTAAAAATTATGACTGCTCCAGGGTCTATGACAAGGCAATTTAAAATAGGACTCACACATCCTACTTTACAGAAATGTTCCACTCAATTCAGGGACACATCTGTCAAATCATAGTCGCTGCTTAGGGGTATGTCAGATTTTGCCAATGCTAATTAATCTAATAGTTTGGAGTTAATGTTTTTTTTCAAGTGGTTTCTTTGTTACTTTTAACAATGTCTGAAAATATTTCTATTGTTAACTAGTAGCCATGTATCTGCTACGTGAACAATAACATTGTTTGGACTCTGGGAGACACATTGAGCTTATGATATACAGATATATAGATTACTTATCCATATGCTTACTACCAATTGGAAAACATTCATGGGAAAATAAAATAGTTAAATAAACGCAATTAAGATTTACAAGTAATTTTGTAATGTAATTTTAATATATTTGTCCTGATTAAGTCTTCAGCATAGTCACCAAATGGCTGCAGAGTACTGATTGCAAAATTTTCTGCTTTAGTAAGCAGTTATTTATTGTTCTCTACTTTATTAAGTTGCATCCCAGTAGTTAAAACTAAAGTCTGGAGATGAGAGACTTGACTTCAATTTGCGGAAAAGAAAATTCATGAAAAAATTGAACGCAAATGCTGCATCTTAAAAATAGAATGTCACACAATAGAAGGAAACTCAATTCTGAGTAAAGGACAAAGAGACTAATTTTTAGGAAATTTTTCTCCTCTTTTTTGTTGAATTCTTCTTATATATGAGAAAAAAATAAGTAAAGATTTTAATCAGAAAAGATCAAAGTTTGCATCAGGAAGACGGAGACAAAAATCATGCCTTGATTAGATGACTTGTAACATTCTTTGGAAGCAGTAAAATATTCATTGCTCTATTACACGAAGAATTTATTTTAGGTTTAAAACCCGAAGACCTCATTTATATCCTATACATCTAAATGTCAGACCTGGTGTGAAGGCTGAAATAAAACACAACTCAGAGAAAGGAAATGTACACACCACAAGCTTCCAGGTTACCTAGAAAAGGCCACTGCGGTGCATTTTCAATGCTGCCTGTCATTCAATTTGCAAATTCCAGGTCTTCCCCTGAACATTGATGATCCATCACTGCCATGACAACAAAAGCACTACCTTAGTGACACTGGCTGCTGGTGAGAGCTGACAAGTTGCTTATAAATACTGTAGTTGGGAGGTTAGTGTAAATATCGAGCAAAGAAACATAATGAATCATGCTTTGGAAATGCAATTGAACCATGGCAATTTCTTTGTGTTAAGACGAACCCCAAGTTTATGTGTACTCAAATTTACCTTAATAGTTAGAAGCTATAAGAAATCTCTCAATATTCATATGTTAACTTTAACTTTCATATATTAAGTCCATGGTACATTACTTCTCATTTTTTTATTTAGAATTGATTAAACTAACTATAAAGTAGAGAATTATTTTTTAAAGTAAATATGCTTTGAATAAGTTTTTAATAAATATCAATCTCCCACTGACTTTGGTTTCCAGAACATGGAGGCAAGACCTTATTTCTAAAGACACTTCACACTTCAGAAAAACACAGACCTTTGAGGAACTGAACTGAATCTGACCTTGAATCTTTGTCCCTGAAGACTAGCTCTTATGGTATTGGAAGGTATTATATAAACTAATAGCTAAAAGTAATTACCAGTCTGCCCCTCTAAAGCCTGAGGACCAAAATGATGCCCAACTTACAAGATACACCCAAGAGTAAAACTGGTGATTATATTCTGAGGATAACCAAAAGCCGTCTAATGGGACATAAGGCCATACCAATTCTAGGGAATCCATACATAGTCTGTAAACTTACGCATTGGCCCAGGAATCTTGAGGATATTACCATTGGAGGAGAATCTACTAAACCTATGGCTGCAACTTTTCTAAATCAGTATAACTTTCAATTGTGTTCTAAATACATAAATTTAACAAATAAGAGTAGCTCTTACTCCTATGTCTAGGAAACTCATTTATAACAGAAAGGACTGAAATAGATACATGGTCAAAATGTAGAGAAAACTAACCTAACTGTGGGATGCCCAATAACTAATGAACTAAATACAACACGACTACACCTCAGGCTAAGAAAATTTCAGGAATGAGATGACAGAAAGATGGGTCTGATGACACTCCCTCCAAAAACCAGAGACCACCTAACAAAGCCCATAACCAGAAATGAAATGTCTTTTTTTTGAGTTGCTGAATAAGACTGTCTAAGAGACTTTCCAAACATACAGTCAATTACCCTTGTTCTTACTCATCTCTCAAAGATGAAATGTAAGTCCCAACTGCTGAAAACATTATACGCTTAAAAAACACAACCCAATGGCCTATGTACGGTAACTGATCTGAATTCTCCCTCCTTGAAGACTAGTGTTCAAGGGGGCACCATGCAAGACTCCAAAGAAGGAGGCCACCAACAGCTATTATACTTGTGAGTTATAAATGTACAGGTGCAATAGCTGTTTACATTTATTGGTGTTAACCAACTGCTCCCTAATTGTACTTAAGACCACTGAACATGGATACCATGCCTAGTACTGAGAACTTAGCTAACTAATTAAAGGCAATGAAATCATGGTTATTGAAGGAGAATCTACAGCCACTAATTTATTAAATCAGCATAATTCCTAATTTAAATACATTTGTCCATATACTCAAAGATAAGTATAGTCTTCACCCCTTATCAAGAAAACGTCATTTCCAAAAGACAGAGAGCACTACTCAGAACTGTACCCCATCAGTATGCAGAGCTGTGAATCCCTGAACTATAAAACACTCCCACACCCAAGGCTCCGGGAAAATTGCAGAAAGGAGGAAAATTATAATAACACAGACTTAGCAACTTTGCTGTCAGATTGAACTTCCTGATAATTTCAAAAGCTTGACCCTTAAGGTATTATCAACATAACCACCCAGATGTGATTGGAAAAAGGAGGACACCAACTAAGTCATTAAACTGCATGGAGAAAAATCTGTGAGGCCTCAACCCCAAAGAAAGAGTTACAGGCAACTTTGTAAAGCTGGAGCATGAGAGATGGTCCTCCCTAGGGTAGAACCAGCAATTGATTGTCCAAGCCAAATGGTCAGCGCTGAAAACATGCATATTGGTAACATAATACAGACTTAACAGTTTATATTTAGGAATATATATGTATGTATATATATATGTGCGCATATATATAAATATATATGAATGCAATAAAATTGACAGCAAAAAGAGATTATGATTATGAGGAAGATCAGGGAATATTATTTGGGAGGATTTAGAGGGATGAATGGGAAGTAACAAATGTAATTGAAATAAACTTCAAAAATAAACAAAACAAAGCAAAAAAACATTTTTCATTTAAGTCCTACAGTCTTGAGCACAATTAGAAAAAACATGAAATTATATTCGAATTCCCAGAATTTCATAGTTTGGAGTTGAGAGGGACTTATATAATACAAATGAAACCTCCTGTAATAGAAAAATAGAGAGACTTCTAAAATTAAGGCAACTAATAAAATTTATAAAGCTCAGGAAGCTAAAATTTACAAGCATTGTAAGGTCTTTCCCCAGGGTTTAAACAGGTATAAAACAATATCACTGTGGAGAAGAAATACTTTATATTGTTATCCATTTAGGATGCCAATTTTATTTTTATGAAGAAATTTAAAGAATTATCTCTTTTATTGAAACAGTGAAAACATTTATTTTGGAAAAGTCAGAAAAATAAATCCTTTAAATAAATAAGGTATGGTTTTGTCCTCCTATTCCTGGACAATTTGGGAGTGGGTGTCAACTCCACAGGTATCTGGAACATAGTCCAAAGACATAGTAGATATCTTTTCAATAGGTTTTGGAGTGAAACTTTGTTGAGGTGAGGTGATTCACCTATGTTTAAATGACTGCTTATGGATAAGAAGTAGGAGTATCAATAGTAAGTGATAAGACATGGGATCTCTGACTTAATTCACTTTGATTCTTGGACTCCTCCTGCTTCTGATTTCCTCACACTTCCTTGGCTTCCTGGTCAGTGTCCTTTGACAATATGTTTTCTGTTCCTTACTTCTGAAGCTTGGGAATCTCTGGGCATGGTTCTCAGCCCTTTTATCTTTAGATATCTCTTTGAGCCTGATAGTTAAATCCTTTTTCTTAATTGGTTTTTTTTTGAGTTCTACATTTTTCTCTGCTCCCCTCCCTGCCTCTCTCCTCTTCCCTTCCACCTTCCCCCATGGTCCCCATACTCCCAGTTTACTCAGGAGATCTTGTCTTTATCTACTTCCCATGCAGATTACATCTATGTAAGTCTCACTTAGTGTCCTCATTGATGTTTAAGTTCTCTGGGATTGTGATATGTAGTTTGCTTTCCTTACTTTATATTTAAAAATCACTTATGAGTGAGTACATATGATAGTTATCTTTCTGTGTCTGGGTTACCACACTCAAAATAATGTTTTCTAGCCAATCATTTTCCTGCAAAATTCAAGATGTCATTATTTTTTTCTGCTGTGCAGTACTCCATTGTGTAAATGTACCACATTTAAGGAATTATCTTTATCTTCGTTCACTGCCTGCTATTGCAGTTTAAGCCTGATGAGCACAGCACATGTAATGAGTGAAAATTAAAGAAGACAATACAACTCTTGCTAGTTCTTCCCTTATGGATTATATATTCAAAATAGAGCATTCAGTCTTGGTCCAACATGAGATTCATTGATTTCTTACTTTTCTGGAACCAATCTTCCATTCTGTTCATTTATCATGTATTCTTCTCCAAATCATCAATACAAACTGTAGTTTTATACTAGAATTCATGACTTCATACACTCTTGGCTATCTTTGCTTTATGTTTAAAAATCACCTATGAGTGAGTACATGTGATACTTGTCTTTCTGTGTCTGGGTTACCTCACTCAAACAATGTTTTCTAGTTCCATCCATTTTCCTGCAAAATTCAAACTATTGTTATTTTTTTCTGCTGTTTATACTCCATTGTGTAAATGTACCACATTTTCCTTATCCATTCTTCAGTCAAGGGGCATTTAGGTTGTTTCCAGGTTCTGGCTATGACAAACAATGCTGCTATGAACATAGTTGAGCACCTGTCCTTGTGACATGATTGAGCCTCATTTGGATATATACCCAAAAATGGTATTACTGAATCTTTAGGAAGGTTGTTTCATAATTTTCTGAGAAATCACCACACTGACATCCAAAAGGGTTATACCAGCTTGCATTCTCACCAGCAACACAGAAGTGTTTCCTTTTCCCCACAACCTCTCCAGCATAAGTTGCCATCAGTGTTTTTGATCTTGGCCATTCTTACAGCAGTAAGATAGAATCTCAGAGTTGTTTTGATTTGCATTTCTCTGATGACTAAGGATGTTAAACATTTCCTTAAGTGTCTTTCAGCCATTTTAGATTCCTCTGTTCAGAGTTCTCTGTTTCAGTATGTACTCCATTTTTTAATTGGGTTATTTGTTTTTGATTTTGTTTTTTGGTTGTTTTTTTATTTTTGATGAACAATTTCTTGAGTTCTTTGTATATTTTGGAGATCAGGCTTCTGTCTAATGTGGGGTTAGTGAAGATCTTTTCCCATTCTGCAGACTGTAGTTTTGTCTTGTTGACCACGTCCTTTGCTTTACAGAATTCAACGTAATGCCCTTCAAAATCCCAGCAAAATTCTTCAAAGACTTTGAAAGAACAGTACTCAACTTCATATGGAAAAGCAAAACACCCAGGATAGCAAAAACAAGCCTGTACAATAAAAGAACTTCTGGAGGTATCACAATCCCTGACTTCAAACTCTACTACAGAGCTACAGTACTGAATACAGCCTGGTATTGGTATAAGAACAGACAGGAGGACCAATGGAGCCAAATAGAAGAGTCAATATCAATCCACACATCTTCGAACACCTGATCTTTGATAAAGAAGCAAAAAATATCAAATGGAAAAAAGAGTGCATATTGAACAAATAGTGCTGGCATAACTGGATATCAACATGAAGAAGAATGGAAATAGAACCATATCTATCACCATGCATACAACTCAAGTCCAGATCGATCAAAGACCTCTACATAATGCCAGCCACACTGAAACTTATAGAAGAGAAAATGGGAAGTACACATGAACGTATTGGCACAGGGAACCACTTCCTAAATATAACCCCAGCAACACAGACACTGAGAGAAACAATTAAAAATGGGACCTACTGAAACTGAAAATTTCTGACTTTTAATTACTAAACCTGACAGTCACTGAAATGATGTCTAAACTTTCACAGGCAATGAGAGCTTGAGACCAAAATGTGGTGTTCTAAGTTCTAAGTGATGTCCCATGAGAGCAGAAAAAGTGAAGACCTTCTGGGGGTGCATTTGTGGGGAAAATTTCCCATGGTAATGTGTCTACAATGAAGAATGAAATGTTAAAAAATAAAACTCAATGGTTAAGAGATTTTAAAACACACTATCTTAGTGGGTGAACCAACCCCTAGTGGTCCTGACTTTCTTACTCATATTCTCTCTCCTTCTGTTCTTCAACTGGATCTTGGGAGCTCAGTCCAGGGCTCCAATGTGGGTCTCTGTCTCTATCTCCATCTGTCGCTGGACGAAGGTTCTATGGTGATATTCAAGATAGTTATCATTCTGACTAGGGCACAAGGCCAGTTCAAGCATCCTCTCCTTCACTGCCCTGGTTCCTATCTGAGGTCATCCCCATGGACTCCTGGGAACCCCTCCAGAGCCAAGCCTTTTGCCAACCCCAAAATGGCTCCCTCAAGTAAGATATCTCCTTCTCTGCTCCCATATTTGTCCTTCCTTCATCTCAACCATGTCACTCTACCAAGCTCTCCCCTACCCTGCCTCTTTCCCTTCTTTCTCCCCTCTCACCCTTTCTACTTTCCTCTACTCCTTCCCTGCCCCCATGCTCCCAACTTTTGCCTGGCGATCTTGTCTGCTTCCAATTTCCAGGAGAGTCTATATATGTTTTTTGGGGGGTTCACCTTATTACTTAGCTTCTGTAGGATCACAAACTATAGGCTTAATGTCCTTTGTTTATGGCTAGAGTCCACTAATGAGTGAATACATGCCATATTCATATTTTTGGGTCTGGGTTATCTCACTTAGGATAGTGTTTTCTATTTCTATTCATTGCATGCAAAATTCTAGATGTCATTGTTTTTTACTGCTGAGTAATGGGAGCTCACCAACTCCAGCTAGACTGAGAATCAACGAATATGGGATCAAACTGGACCCTCTGAATGTAGCTGACAATTTGGGCAGACTGAGGGGCCAATGATACTGGCACTGGGATTTGTCTCTACTGCATGTTCTGACTTTTAGGGATCCTATTCTCTTTGGATGCATATCTTGCTCAGCCTGGATGTAGTAGAAAGGGTCTTGGACTTCCCTCAGGGCAGGGTGCCTTGCCCCCTCTTCGAACTGGAGCAGGTGAGGTGAGGGTGTGTGGGGGAGAGGGAGGGAAGTGGGAATTTTGATTGGTATTATTTATAAAGCAATAAAAAAGAGGAAAAAAAGATGTTAAGAAACACTCTGGACTACATTCTTGATATAAGTTTTGTCTGTTTAAAGCTAGTCTATGTCAAGTAGTTGTTTAAATGCAATTTATAGCATACTAATTGTAATATTATTTTTCTTTGTAGAATCAGAGCATTACAATTGTATATTTATTATAGTACAAAGTACCTAGTTTATTACTTTGAAAAGATATACAGAAAGAGAAAGGCGTGGACACCAGTGCTGACAAACCATTGACTTTGAGTGTGAAGCAAGCATGTGCTGGAAAGAATTTGACATTTTTTTCTCTGGGCATGTGACTTGGGCTTCAGAGAACCTTCTGGATATTGTTCCAAACTGTCTCAGTTCTTTATATGATTCTGAACATAAGCAAACCCAGAAATGAGCCTGGAGCTGCTTCAAATTCTGGTGGTCACCAAGTTGTTCATCAAGATGAGCGTCTTCTATGGAGCCAGTTCAGGCAAAAGACCAGTAAATGTTGCAATGAGCTTCTAGCTGGTCTACCAAATATCATTTGGTGGGGGGAGAGGGAAGAATAAAGGGATGGAGAAACAGAGAGCAACTCATGCTTCTACCATCTTTTGCTAAAAATACTGTAGAATTTGTTTGTTTTAACCTTTCTTATAGAAAAATAATGAGCCTTGGGAACTCTAGACATAATTGCTTTTGACTTTATTTAAGATTAAATCCTTGTTCTTTTTCTATAAACACGGGAAAGCTTAAACACAGCAATATATGTAAATGTGTTTAAATGATTTTCATCAAGTGATTTGTTAGATAATTTTTTCCTATTTCTACATACTTAGAGCTCATTTATCATAAAATATTGATGAGACTTGGCCACCCACCATTCTTTATATCATCAAAATATGTTACTTATAAGGAAAAAACATGATTACATTGTGGGATGTCAGGACCATTAGTCCCTGCTTGAGGAAATCCAAAAGTTTAAACAACAACAAGTTGACAGGCTCATTACATTGGGTGATCGTTTTTGACTTATAGATGTTGAGTACAAAATCAGATATAAATGCAAACAATGAAACCTTCATAGACCTTTCTTGAATTGTCTACCTCATACAAACTGGAAGAGAAGCTTCACAGTATTTGTTTCCATTAGTTAAAATTTTACATCAAAATCTTAATTTCCAAATATCATTATATTATTTAGATAAATTTTAAATATAGTTCATAAAAACCAAAATAAAAGCATTTCACTACTTTCTTTGACACTGTGCTATTTAAAAAACCTTAAATAGTCACAAAATTACTCTCTTTTATAGGATTTAACTCCAAACTGCAAGACAAAAACAACCTCAGAACCCCAAATTGGAAAGTTAGTCACTACAGTATTTAAGTACTGAAGTAAATATTTAATACTCTGAAAAGATCCATAACACATATAAATATCTGCATACACATATAGATATATATTAGTATATAGCATATATTCTATAACTAAGGTTTAAGGTTTTAATATTCTAGGATTTTCAAGTATTAGTAATAATGGTCATTCAAAAGTGTAAAGCATTGTTTGATAAGTGAGGTCACACGGAATACAGCACTAAAAAATTAAACAATTATTTACCCAAGTGTAGCTGCTATTGAAACTAAGTGCCTGTTTCAAAATGTTATTAAGCTTGGCCCTTGTCCACCTGTGCTGTACACACAACAACTTTGCCTTTCTCGCTGTCTGGGTACAATATGATCATCACTTACTCTTTCGAGAAAACATTCTATTGAGCACATTGTCTGGCATAATATTACATTATGTTTGCATAAGCACTCACATCATAGCAATGCTCTTTGAAATGACTGCCAGGAAGTCGGTTATCTTCTCAGATCAAAGACTTCACTTTTATCAGATCTTGGAATCAATATGTCCTCATCACCTTATTCTTTTTGTTGTGGCTGTCAAGAAACCCAGAGAAAATGTAATGGCCATCTGCACTCTTATGTCTGGGAAATACTTTCCAAATAAATAAAAACTCATTTAGTTAAATTTCTATTATGCATAAGCAAGTGCACTTGGCAGAGTCTTAAATACTCCAACTTTTCTTTTTGATGTATTTGCTTCTGCTCAGTAATCTCTTCTGTTGTCTCTAATATCTTCTGTAACTTTTACTTCTAGTAGCCAGGCTTAGAATATTTATCTGTTGATCTCATCCTGGTACTAAAACAAGGTATTTTTTCTCTCTTAAAGAATAATTTGCATCATCTCTGTGGCAGGCTCTCTTCTTTCTTTCCTTTGTTCCTTTGTTAGTTTATTCCTTCGTTCCTTCATTTCTTCCTTCTTTCATTCCTTTCTTCCTATTTTTGTGTACATCATCTTGTTGTATGCATGGGAGTCGATGTCCCTGCAGGTACATGTGCAAAGTACATCTTCTTATGTTGCTCTTCAGAAGTTGTCCACCTTGATTTAGAGACAGGGCCTCTCATGAGTCTACACTCATCAGTTGGATTAGACCAGCTATCTGCAAGCCTACGACATCTACGTCTCTTTGCCTTCTCATCAGTGGGATGACATATGTGTTGATATCTATTGGAGTTCTAGGGCTAGCCTCTGTGCTCTGGTATCTATGAAGTTCGTGAACTTGAATTCAGATTCATGCTTACACGAACTGAGCTACCCATAACTTGATGATACAGGAAAATGAAAATTATTTTAGCAATAATAAAAAAAATCTGATATCTTTAAATAATATTTTATTATTTACAGGGTTTGTTCTAAATTTCTTCAAGAAAAGTTAACATGATGCTCACAGTATCTATAGTAAGTAAACCATACTGTTAGTGATAATATTATATTTAAAATCCAGAGGCCATTCTCTCTGTCTGTCTCTCTGTCTCTCTCTTTCTCTCATTCCCATAATACCTATATCTTATCAAATCTATACCTATCTAATCTTTCTTAGATAAATTCTTACTCACTAGGTAGCCCTGGTTGACTTGGAACTCACAATATAAATCAGGTGGCCCTTAGCACTTGGAAATTCACTCAGGCCAGTGGTGACTGTCATTCACCGCACAGGGTCAGAGTCATTTTTCTTAAAAATCTCTGCATTTGAGGAGAGGGTGCCTGAACTGGCCTTGGCCCATAACCATACTGATGAATATTTTGCATGTCACCACAGAACCTTCATGTGGTGAAGGATGGATATAGAGACAGAGACACATATTGGAACACTGGACTTAACTCCCTAGGTCCAAATGAGAAGCAGAGGGAGGGAGATTGTGAGCAAGGAAGCAGAACCAGAGGGAAACTTCATCCAACGATGGATGGAGATAGAGACGGAGACCCACATTGGAGCACTGGACTGAGCCCCCAAGGTCCAAATGAAGAGCAGAAGGAAGGAGAACATGAAAAAGGAAGTCAGGACCGCGAAGGGTGCGTTCACCCACTGATACAAGGGGATTGATCGAATGAGAGCTCACCACGGTCATCTGGACTGGGACTGAACAAGCATATGATCAAACCGGATTTTCTGAATGTGGCTGACATGGGGACTGACTGAGAAGCCATTGATAATGGCCCTGGGTCTTGTTTCGTCTGCATGGACTGGCTTTTTGGGATCCTGATCTGTTTGGATGCTCACCTTCCTGGACCTGGAGGGAGGGGGGAGGAACTTGGATTTCCCACAGGACAGGAAACCCTGACTGCTCTTGGGAATGGTGAGGGAGGAGGAGAGGGTGTGGGGGGAGCGGGAGGGTATTGGGAGGAGGGGAGGAAGTGAAAATTCTTTAAATAAATAAATAAGGAAAAAAATCTCTGCATTTTTCAGGCCTTCTGTAAGTACTTATTTTTCTCATATCTAAAGCAAGTTATTGCTATTTCCTAGGGTAGTTAGGAAAGTTTCAAGAGTTACAGATGTGAAACATTTATAACAGCTAACATACATGCATTAAAAAACCACACTTTGTACAAAATTTAGTATTCTATGTTTATATGGAAGTAGTCTTGTAACTTCATCACGGGAGGCACTAAATTAGGAACACCAACAGTGTAAGATTAGACTGGGCTAGGTGGTAAGACATTATCTCAAAATTCTTCATTCTATAGTCATTGTTCAAGTTGCTTAAATATGACCTCTCTAGGGCATATGTTATAAATACCTCATTTAGATGTTTTTGCTATATTTTTCTTCTTTACAAATTTATGTGTCACTTAAGAATATTGAATATATGTATCAATTCTGTTTGTAGATTGACTACATAATGTCCAATCATTTATGGAAGCAAAATGGAAAAAGGAAAGTGACAATTACACCTAAAGATGTGTTCTTTTTTTAAAACTGTGTTTTCTTTTCAATAGGTGAGTTTATTTTTAGTGTTACTTCCCCTAATTGTTTTTCTTGTGGGTAATGCCTTATTGGTAGATGGTTTTAAGCATCTCTTAAATCATCAGTGTTGTAATCTGAATTCCAACCAAACGTAATTTTATTCATCAGAATCCTCTTTCACCAGCTCCTTCCTACCAGCATGTTAAAGAAAATTACCTGCTCCTTTGCATCAACTCCCAAGCATCCTTTGTGAAGTTGTGGAGTGCCCTTTACTAATTCAGATTCGTAAATATTTTCTTATTTGAAAACTTAAAACAAGTTTGCCAAGGATAAGACAAAAGAATACATGCCTATTCATTTCCCAATGTAGATTTTTAATGTCATGTAGACATCCCAATATTAACTAATAATTAAGTAAATTATCCTCAGATTTACACAAACTAGCCAAAAATAGACTGATAGTATTTTTACTATTTACTATTAAGTTTGCAAATACAATTCTTATTTGCTCCTGTTTTAAATATCTCAAGGCTGGTATCTTCACCAGCTCACAATGGGACCAAAGTCATATTAATCACTTCACCGTATGCAAATAAGACGACAAAGACCTCACTCTAATATGTTATAGTCCACAAGGTGAGGGTATGAATTAATTTACAATGACTCTTAGAGTAAAATTAAATTAAGTAGGGACATCATAAATATTAAATCAAGTAAGCAGTGTCAACACAAAGATCATTGCTATATGGCAAATACTACCAAGTTCTTCCACAACGCAAGTCGAGTTTAAATAGATGTAATAAAATCTCATTCCCTCTCATTTAGTTTTATTTAGTGGAAAGCCATAAGGCAGCAACCTACAAAACATTATTACCAGCACTGATTGCAAGTGACCAAATCAAATGCCACTCCCCGAACTCATCTCTCAAGTGTGCCACAAATTTGATGTGCAGCTTTCTGCAGAACGGAGTCTATTTCACTGAATCAGCTGCTCCGCTACAACCCCTTTAAAACATGAATAATATACAAGATGTTTCAGGATTCAAGATGTTTTGACTTAAAACTTTTGACCTTGCATCCCTTGCAAACTGTAGTTTAGATTTCAAATTTATATCATTTCCATGTTATAACATAGAGTATGAGATATCTAGTCATGCTGGGCAATAAAAGGTAGCCACAGCTGCCTGTCAAACAGTGGGTAAAGAATCAGTCTAAAATGCCCTGTTATTATGCTCAGATGTTCATTAGACAAGTATATTAAGTGTATAGCTGACATACAGTATTTGCTATGTTTTGTTTTGTTTTGTTTTGTTTTGTTTTTGAGACAGATTCTCACTATATAGCAGTGATTGGCCTGGGATTTTTTGCATATACCAGATTGGCTGTGAAGTCAATAGAGATCCACCTGCCTCTTTCTCTTGAGTGCCAAGTTAAGATGTGAGTCACCATCGCAGCCTTCAACTAACAATATTTTGTACTAAGAATGAGTTTATTGATAGCTAAACAAAGTAATCAGAGATACCTTCACCTTATTTTCATGTTGTCTTCTTCCATATGAAATTCTAATTGTGGGAGACTTAGGACACTATAAAAACCTTACATTTAAAATGTTTTATGTGCCCTTAGCGATGACTTGGCAGTAAAGAGCACAGCCTTTTCTTACAGATGGATCTGAAATCTGCTGCCAGCAGCTAAGTTAGGTGGCTAAACTTCCTGTAATTCTACCTCCAGGGAGTCTGATGAATCTGACCTCCACAGGCATTTTCAATCACGGCACTTCAACCAGCACGTACTCACACACAGAGAAGTAAATAGACATATCATTTAGAAACAATAGTACAAATCTACAATAAAGAAAATGTTCTGTAAATATTGGCTTAGTAATGCATCCCTCTCAGGTTAACCACATACAACATCATCTAAGTTAACCAGTATTTCTAGGTTAGACAGACAGTTGGTGTTTGACTTAATAGGTAGCAAGAAACTTCCCTAAGGAAGTGCCTTAAAGCATTTCAAGATGGGACTGATTCAGATTTCAAAAACAGAAGCACTGAGGGAAATTTCAGAGTGCTTAGTCATGGATCCAAGAGGGTCTCTGTAAATTCCCACACCATTAGCTGTATATGCAGACTATAAAATGATTTAAGGAATTTCTCAGAGGTTACAGTGCTTGGAACAACGTAAGCACCTTTATTACTGTCGTGGACATTAGCTAGGTGGGACACAGAGTAGGCAGTCACACTTTATGCACTAGTTAAAGTCAGAGGAAAGTGAAAGCGTTACCTAAAATGGGAGACCTCAGTGTTGGGTTATTCTCAGCTGAAAACTATACTAGTCTCCAGTCTTTTGGGGAATACGTGTAGCATATACTATTTGGATGTTTCTACACAAACAAACATACAAATAAAAGTTTCTTTTTTTCCTGTATAAACACCAACTTATGATTTAGAAAAGTAATTTAAATTACAGTAACATTAAGCTTCAGCTATAAAATTGGTGTATGTTTCAAAAAGAAATATGTTAGTATTATTGAAGTTATCACAACTAGTTTATACTGAGAAAATCAGTATAAAATACTAACATATGGTTGGGTTGTGGGAGTGCTTGTGCATCTATCTGTTCCTAGTTTTCTGTAGTAAGCATATACTTTTCCATCATGATGGCACTAACAAATCTCTTTGAGAGTAATCTCAGTATTGCTCTATTCTAATCAAAAATTCTTAAAACAAAACTTTCTGCATCCAATATGTCCTTATTAAATAATATTTAGCCTTTTTAAATGCAGCTATTGAACATGAGTAATGAAAGAGGATATAAAGCTAATTTCTATATCTGTTATGACTTTGTTTTGATGGTTAATACATTCATAAAATATGGGAAAGAATAAAATCCAATGTGAAGGTCTACAGCCTCCATTAATAATTGCTACACTAACTATGTAGATAGGCAATGAGTTCTATAGTCTTTGAGTCTAGCTAATTTTGGTGTGTGTTTATTTTTGCAATCTTTTATAATAAAGTTTAAATAAATCATTTTGAACATAAAAAGTATAATTTGTATTCTAATAATTATACTTTTACATAGGAAATACTTGATTAAGGTGAACAGACATTCGGAATTATTCCACCTTAACTGGCTTTATTCTAAAAAAAATCTTTTTTTTTTTTTTTTAGTAAATTTTATTAAATTATAAAAGTTTCCATTTCCACCCCCCCTCCCAACACCCTCCCACTCCCCCTACTCCCCCTCCTCCTCCCTCTTCGTCCCCCAGGGCAGTCAGGGTTTCCTGCCCTGTGGGAAGTTCCAGTTCCTTCCCCCTCCCTCCAGGTCCAGGAAGGTGAGTGTCCAAACAGACTGGATCCCCAAAATCCATTATATGTAGAGGAAACAGGTCGCAGTGTCATAGTCAATGGCTTTTCAGAAAGACTTCGGGTCAGCCACAGTCAGAGAATCCGGCCAAATTCGGAGAGTCTGGTTAGATCACGTCCTCTTTCAGTCCCAGTCCAACTGGCCTTGGTAAACTCTCATCAGATCCATTCCCTTGTATCAGTGGGTGATAGCATCCCTCGCAGTACTGATTTCGTTTTTCATGTTCTTCCTCCTTCTGCTCCTCATTTGGACCTCGGGGGGCTCAGTCCGGTGCTGCAATATGGGTCACCGACTGTATCGCCGTCCTTCGTCAGATGCAGGATCTATGGTGATAAGCAAAATATACATCAGTATGGACATGGGCCACGGCCGATTCAGGCACCCACTCCTCTGTCCAGAGAGCAATCTGGGGGATCTCTCCTTGGACCTGGGATCCCATATATAATCAAGTCTCCTGTAAACCCTAAAATGGGTCCCTTAGTTGAAATATAATCTTCCCTGATCCCATATTCATCCTTCCTCCCTCCCGCCCCATCCCAGGCCACCAAGCTTTCTCCATTCCTCCCCTACTCCCTTCTCTCTAACCCTCTCCCCTTCCAACAACCCTCCCACCCCCCCACCCCCCATGCACCCAAGGTTACCTGGGACTCTTGACTATTTCCTACCTCCTGGCGGATAGCTAAATAATCTTCATCAGGTTCGTCTTCTTATTTAGCTTCTCTAGGATCACGAATAATAGGCTCAAAGACCTTAAATTATGGTTAGAATCCACTTATGAGTGAATACATACCGTGTTCCTCTTTTTGGGTCTGGCTTACCTCACTCAGTAAAGCGTTTTCTATGTCCATCCATTTGCATGCAAAATTCAAGATGTCATTATTTTTTACCGCTGAGTAAAACTCTAATGTGTATATGTTCCACACCTTTTTTAACCATTCTTCTATTGAGGGGCACCTAGACTGTTTCCAGGTTCTGGCTATTACAAATAGTGCTGCTATGAACATAGTTGAACAAACACTTTTGTAGTATGTTTGGGAATCTCTAGGGTATATTCCCAAGAGAGGAATTGCTGGGTCCTGAGGGAGGTTGACTCCCAGTTTCCTGAGAAACCGCCACACTGATTTCCACAGTGGCTGCACAAGTTTGCATTCCCACCAACAATGGATGAGTGTTCCCCTCATTCCACATCCTCTCCAGCATAGGCTATCATTGGTGTTTTTAACTTTAGCTATTCTGACAGGTGTAAGATGGTATCTCAAAGTGGTTTTGATTTGCATTTCCCTGATCGCTAAGGAGGTTGAGCATGACCTTAAGTGTCTTCTGGCCATTCGAAGTTCATCTGTTGTGAATTCTCTGTTAAGTTCAGTACCCCATTTTTTAATTGGGTTAATTAGAGTTTTAGTGCCTAGTTTCTTGAGTTCTTTGTATATTTTGGAGATCAGACCTTTGTCTGATGAGGGGTTGGTGAAGATCTTCTCCCAGTCAGAAGGCAGCCTTTTTGTCCTACTGACAGTGTCCTTTGCTTTACAGAAGCTTCCCAGTTTCAGTAGATCCCATTTATTCATTGTTTCTCTTATTGTCTGTGCTGCTGGGGTCCTGCTTAGGAAGAGGCCTCCTGTGCCTAAATCTTGTAGACTACTTCCCACTTTCTCTTCTATCAGGTTCAAAGTGGACGGATTAATGTTGATGTCTTTAATCCATTTGGACTTGATTTTTGTGCATGGTGATAGATATGGATCTACTTTCATTTTTTTACAGGTTGACATCCAGTTATGCCAGCACCATTTGTTAAAGATGCTTTCCTTCTTCCATTGTATACCTTTAGCTCCCTTGTCGAAAATTAGGTGTTCATAAGTTTGTGGGTTAATATCTGGGTCTTCTATTCGATTCCATAGGTCGACTTCTCTGTTCTTATGCCAATACCAAGCTGTTTTCAATACTGTAGCTCTATAATAGAGTTTGAAGTCAGGGATGGTAATGCCTCCAGAAGTTCTTTTATTATATAAGATTGTTTTGGCTATCCTGGGTTTTTTGTTTTGCCATATAAACTTGATTATTGTTCTCTCAAGGTCTGTGAAGAAGTTTGATGGGATTTTGATGGGGATTGCATTGAATCTATAGATTGCTTTTGGTAGAATTGCCATTTTTACTATGTTGATTCTCCCAATCCAAGAGCAGGGGAGGTCTTTCCATTTTCTGGTATCCTCCTCAATTTCTTTCTTCAAAGACTTAAAGTTTTTGTCAAATAGGTCTTTCACTTCCTTGGTTAGAGTAACCCCAAGATATTTTATGCTATTTGTGGCTATCATGAAAGGTGATGTTTCTCTGATTTCCCTCTCTGCTTCTTTATCCTTTGTGTATAGGAAGGCCACTGATTTTTTGGAGTTGATCTTGTATCCTGCCACGTTACTAAAGGTGTTTATCAGCTGTAGGAGTTCTTTGGTAGAGTTTTTGGGGTCACTTATGTAAACT
The DNA here is from genome assembly GCF_982192425.1 of Myodes glareolus. Lineage (NCBI taxonomy): Eukaryota > Metazoa > Chordata > Mammalia > Rodentia > Cricetidae > Myodes > Myodes glareolus. Next base: position 49,640,447 of record NC_142037.1, on the reverse strand, counting down.
ATCATATCGTCAGCAAATAACGAAAGTTTAACTTCATCCTTTCCAATACGAATCCCCTTGATCTCCTTATGTTGTCTTATTGCTATTGCTAGAACTTCAAGCACTATATTGAAGAGGTATGGAGAGAGTGGACAGCCTTGTCGCGTTCCTGATTTTAGTGGAAAGGCTTTGAGTTTCTCTCCATTCAGTTTGATGTTAGCTGTCGGCTTGCTGTATATTGCTTTTATTATATTTAGGTATGATCCTTGTATCCCCAGTCTCTCCAACACCTTTATCATAAATGGGTGTTGAATTTTGTCAAATGCTTTTTCAGCATCTAGTGAGATGATCATATGGTTTTTTTCTTTCAGTTTATTTATATGATGGATTACATTGATAGATTTGCGTATGTTGAACCAGCCCTGCATCTCTGGAATGAAGCCGACTTGATCATAATGGATAATTTTTCTAATGTGCTCTTGGATTCGGTTTGCCAGTATTTTATTGAGAATTTTTGCGTCGATGTTCATGAGTGAGATTGGCCTGTAATTCTCTTTCTTGGTTGTGTCTTTGTGTGGTTTTGGTATTAGGGTAACTGTAGCTTCATAAAAGGAGTTAGGCAATGACTCTTCTGTTTCTATATTGTGGAATACGTTAAGGAGTATAGGTATTAGCTCTTCCTGGAAGTTCTGGTAGAATTCTGCATTGAAACCATCTGGTCCTGGACTTTTTTTGGTAGGGAGATTTTTGATAACAGCTTCTAATTCTTCGCGACTAACAGGTCTATTTAGATTGTTCACCTGTTCTTGGTTCAACTTTGGTATATGGTACTTATCTAAAAAAATGTCCATTTCTTTTACATTTTCCAACTTTGTGGCATATAAACTTTCATAGTAAGATCTAATGATTCTCTGAATTTCCTCTGTGTCTGTGGTTATGTCCCCCTTTTCATTTCTGATCTTATTAATTTGCATGTTCTCTCTCTGCCTTTTGATTAACTTGGCTAGGGGTTTGTCAATCTTGTTGATTTTCTCCAAGAACCAGCTTTTTGATTCATTGATTCTTTGGATTGTTTTCTCTGTTTCTATTTTGTTGATTTCAGCCCTCAGTTTGATTATTTCCAGTCTTCTAGACCTCCTGGGTGAATCAGCTTCTTTTTTTTCTAGATCTTTCAATTGTGCTGTTAATTCTCCAATGTGTGCTTTCTCCGCTTTCTTTAATTGGGCACTTAGTGCTATGAACTTTCCTCTTAGCACTGCTTTCATAGTGTCCCATAGGTTTGAGTATGTTGTGTCTTTGTTTTCATTAAATTCAAGGAAGAGTTTAATTTCTTTCTTTATTTCTTCCTTGACCCAGGGGTGATTTAGTAGTTGACTGTTCAGTTTCCATGAGTTTGTTGGCTTCCTGGGGGGAGCATTGTTGTTGAATTCTAATTTTAGTCCATGGTGATCTGACAAGACACAGGTAGTTACTAATATTTTTTTGTATCCGTGGAAGTTTACTTTGTTACCGAGTATGTGGTCAATTTTCGAGAAGGTTCCATGAGCTGCAGAGAAAAAGGTATATTCTTTCCTATTTGGGTGGAGTGTTCTATAGATGTCTGTTAAGTCCATTTGATTCAATACCTCCAATAGGTCTCTCAATTCTCTGTTTGGTTTCTGTCTGATTGACCTGTCCATTGGTGAGAGAGGAGTGTTGAAGTCTCCTACTATTAGTGTGTGTGGTTTGATGACCGCCTTGAGTTCTAGAAGAGTTTCTTTTACATATGTGGGTGCCTTTATATTAGGAGCATAGATATTCAGGATTGAGACTTCCTCCTGATGAATTGTTCCAGTTATGAGTATGAAATGTCCATCTCCATTTCTTCTGATTGATTTTAGTTTGAAGTCGTTTTTGTTAGATATTAGAATGGCCACGCCCGCTTGTTTCTTAGGTCCATTTGCTTGGAAAACCTTTTCCCAACCCTTTACTCTGAGTAGGTGTCTGTCTTTGTGGTTGAGGTGTGTTTCTTGTAAACAGCAGAATGTTGGATCCTGTTTTCGTATCCAATCTCTAAGTCTGTGCCTCTTTATAGGTGAATTGAGTCCATTGATATTAAGTGATATTAATGACCAGTGGTTGTTGACTCCGGTCATTTTTTTTTTTTGTTAGGTAGTAGAGTATATGTGTTTTTCTTCTTTAATTTGTGTTTGTGAATGGTCGCTAGATGTTCGAGTTATTGTAGGCCGTGTTGGGAATGTTGGATTCCTTCGGTAGTGATTTTCCTTCTAATATTCTCTGTAAGGCTGGATTAGTAGCTACGTATTGTTTAAATTTGTTTTTATCCTGGAATATTTTGTTTTCTCCATTGATAGTGAACAGTAGCTTGGCAGGGTATATTAGTCTGGGTTTGCATCCATGGTCTCTTAGTTTCTGGAGTACCTCTATCCAGGATCTTCTGGCTTTCATGGTTTCCATAGAGAAATCCGGTGTAAGCCTGATAGGTTTACCTTTATAAGTTACTTGACCTTTTTCCTTTGCAGCTCTTAAAATTTTTTCTTTAATATTTATGTTTTGTGTTTTGATTATTATATGACGCGGGGATGTTTTTTTCTGATCCAATCTATTCGGTGTTCTGTATGCTTCTTGAACCTTCATAGGAATATCATTCTTTAGGTTGGGAAAGTTTTCTTCTATAATTTTGTTGAATATATTTTCTGGGCCTTTGATCTGCAGTTCTTCTCCTTCTTCAATCCCTATTATTCTTAGATTTGGTTTTTTTATTGTGTCCCAGATTTCCTGAATGTTTTGTGAAGAGAATTTGTTGGATTTGCCGTTTTCTCTGACCAGAGCATTTATTTTCTCTATGGTATCTTCATAATCTGAGATTCGTTCTTCTATCTCTTGTATTCTATTGGTTATGCTTGATTCTGTAGTCTCCGCTCGTTTACCTAGGTTTTCCATATCCAGCCGGTTCTCGTTTTGTGTTTTCTTCATTGCCTCCATTTCAGTTTTCAATTCTTGGACTGTTTCCTTTACTTGTTTGATTGTTTTTTCTTGGTTTCTCAGGGTATCACTCACGGATTTACTTATTTCTTCAAACTTTTTGTTATATTTCTCATCCATTTCTATACTCATTTCTTCAAACTTTTTGTTATACTTCTCGACCAGTTCCTTAAGGGAGTTATTCATATCCTGTTTAAGGGACTCTATTGCTTTCATAATGGCACTTTTTTCCACTTCATCAGGGTTAGAGTGCTCAAATCCTTCTGTTGTAGTGTCGTTGGGATCTGATATTTTCATGTTGTTTTTCAGATTGTTGGAGGAGGTCTTGCCTTGGCATCTGCCCATCTCTTCGATCCAATGCTCTCTATTGGAACTTCTGGTATCGGGTCAGGTTCCCTTGTTGGGCAGGGAGTTCACTGACAGAATGCCTACCTTTCTCCAGGCAGGGTATTGAAGCACAGGCACTCCCTCTTTCCGGGATGCCCCTACAGAGCAGGCCCAGTGTGCAAGGCAGCTGAACTGGGGAAATTTTATGGCCTCAGTGGGAGGGGAGAAATATAGAAATTTGTACCTGGATGGAAGCTGGGATGGCAGGCGGGAGAGCCTAGCAGTGTGGACACAGCACTGCAGGCTGACCTGGGAGTCTATGGGGTCGGGGAAAGTCCTAGCTCCTCCTCGCTGGGCCCCTGTCGTGGGCCCGAATCAACTCACCACTCCGAAGGCCCTCTGGATGGAAGCTGGGATGGCTGGCGGGAAGCTAGCAGGGTGGAGCAGGTAGAGCAGGCTGACCTGGGGGTCTATGGGGTCGGGGAAAGTCCTAGCTCCCCCTCGCCGGGGCCCCTGCCGTGGCCCGAATCAACTCACCACTCGGAAGGCCCTCTGGATGGAAGCTGGGATGGCTGGCGGGAAGTTAGCAGGGTGGAGCCAGCAGGGCAGACTGACCTGGGAGTCTATGGGGTCGGGGAAAGTCCTAGCTTCCCCTCGCTGGGGCCCCTGCCGTGGCCCGAATCAACTCACCACTCGGGAAGGCCCTCTGGATGGAAGCTGGGATGGCTGGCAGGAAGCTAGCATGGTGGAGCCATCAGGGCAGGCTGACCTGGGTGTCTATGGGGTCGGGGAAAGTCCTAGCTCCCCCTCGCCGGGCCCCTGCCGTGGCCCGAATCAACTCACCACTCGAAAGGCCCTCTGGATGGAAGCTGGGATGGCTGGCGGGAAGCTAGCAGGGTGGAGCCAGCAGGGCAGGCTGACCTGGGTGTCTATGGGGTCGGGGAAAGTCCTAGCTCCCCCTCGCCGGGGCCCCTGCCGTGGCCCGAATCAACTCACCACTCGGAAGGCCCTCTGGATGGAAGCTGGGATGGCTGGCGGGAAGCTAGCAGGGTGGAGCCAGCAGGGCAGGCTGACCTGGGAGTCTATGGGGTCGGGGAAAGCCCTAGCTCCCCCTCGCCGGGGCCCCTGCCGTGGCCCGAATCAACTCACCACTCGGAAGGCCCTCTGGATGGAAGCTGGGATGGCTGGCGGGAAGCTAGCAGGGTGGAGCCAGCAGGGCAGGCTGACCTGGGAGTCTATGGGGTCGGGGAAAGTCCTAGCTCCTCCTTGCTGGGCCCCTGCCGCGGGCCCGAATCAACTCACCACTCGGAAGGCCCTCTGGATGGAAGCTGGGATGGCTGGCGGGAAGCTAGCAGGGTGGAGCCAGCAGGGCAGGCTGACCTGGGAGTCTATGGGGTCGGGTAAAGTCCTAGCTTCCCCTCGCCGGGGCCCCTGCCGTGGCCCGAATCCTAAAAAAAAAAAAAAAAAAAAAAAAAAAATCTTTTAATTGACAGATATTTTTGAATTTGTCATGAACAATGTCATACTTTGAAATAGGTATGCATTGTAGTGAAAGGCTAAATTAAGGTAATTAATATATATGGTCTCACATTTAAAAAAATAAGTTTGAAATTAAAATATAATTTTATTATTTTCTCTTTTCCATCTCTCTCTCTCTCTCTCTCTCTCTCTCTTTCTCTCTCTCTCTTTCTCTCTCTCTCGTGTGTGTGTGTGTTCTCTTGTTCATGCTCAAAATACCATTCTGAGAAAGTCCTCTAGCCGTGGTAATTAGATACACGAAGAATAAATAGAATTACAAAAGCAAATCACAAGTGCATATCAATTGGTAATGATGATTAAAGACATTTAGTATCCATTACATAGGAGCAGAAGTTAAGTATGTTCTTGCTGACACTGCACATGACTGTACTTTTAGATGTTAGGTTGTATTTTTCAAGTAAATTAGCAAACCACAGACTAAATTGCAATTTTGCTCAGTACTTTCAGTTATATTTTGAGATTGAACAAAAGAAATTTGCAATCCCCTTCATGGGTTCATCTAGTACAATATTATGTTTATGGTCACCTTCTACTCAACTCTGTAAAAATATTATCTCAAGCAGTGCCTCAACACATACTAATTATATCAACTGTGCAAACTATATAACAAGGCCAATGGTAGCCATTAGTGATTATTTTTTACTTCACTTTATTCCATTATTTTATACAAAATAATATACATTGAGGTATAATTGTTCATTTTGCCCTCAGAATAATATGGCGACAAAAATTTCTCAGTTACATCTGTAAGAAGATATCTAAGGTTTAGTGACCACATAGATAGAGGCATGAGGACCCTAGGGCCAAATTAATTGGGAAAATGAAGCAAATATGAGAAGACATAAATGGTATGCAGAAAACATATAAACCAGCAAATCAAATTCATAATTTTATTTATTAGTATTTGCATAATTACCTGGATAATTTCTGGGTTTATAGAAGAGAAAGGCCTCAAGAAAATAGGTGATTGTGAAATAATTTAAATACAAGTACAAGTTTTATACAAAAGATGTAGAGAGGACATTACCTTTATATACATTATGGAATAATTATGGCCATACATATATTTGTTTTAGAAAAAAGTTTAATAATTTATAATAAAGTACAAATTTTATTGTAGAAATTCAAACATTCCATATATACTCAGAATTAAAACTCGCATAACTTAATATTTGATATTTTAATTAATCTTCTACAATTTAAATATAATATATTTAAACATACCATTTAACTGCTTTCATCTACATTCTACAAATTCATTTTCTTCTATTTATTTGTATAATGAATGGTGTTACTTTTCTAACAAATTTATTGTATTTAATGCATATCATGTACAAACGATAGTGGTAGAATAGGGTAAAAAGATAAACCATAAAAACATCATAAAGATGAATAATTAAAGCATACCAAAAAATCAAGAGAGAATATAATTTAATAACTTTTAATGGAGTTTAGAAATAAGGAACATACTGACTTGTAACACATTTTACATCAGTGGAAAAAAACCTTTGCTATCAAAACCCTTATCACAATGGCTGTATGATCAGTTGAAGAGGGGTCTGATTCAAATCATTTAGTCATGGAGAGGATTGGGAACTTTTATGACTGTATTTCATAATTTATGTCCTCAAGCCTAGAACAGAAGATCCCTAGCTTTTCTCCTTCCCTCTTTTGTCAAAGATGGTACAACCAGATCCTTTTCAGTTGATTACAATGAGCACTAATTAAAGCAATTTGAATTTTCATTTGTAATAGCCATTCATGGTATCAGAAAATGAATGTTAAGTGACACTTGATTTCCCAAAGTTTTCTTCAAAAATTACCATGAAATAATGAAGGAAATAAACACAATGATTTAGAAATATTAATTATGTCCTTATAAAAGTTAAAACTTGAAGGAATAAATACTAAAGGTTTATAGGGAATAAATGTACATTATTTCTATGTCCTTCTACAAACCTGTCTATTTTGTATCCTTCTAATTATATAATGGTCTCAGAACTAGAAAAGACAAAATGGCAGGGAAGAACAAGAAGAAAAATAAATAGATGTTGCTAACAAATTTAGCATCTATGCAGTTTTTTTAAATGAGAGTCACATAAAAATGTAATGCCTTAAAAAGAATATAAAATAAATCATTTATACATAGTCAGTTTAAATCTTTAATATTCCTAGACAAAGGTAAGAGTATCTTGCATGATACTGAAGCAACCCTGAATTTGTTTCACTGTGTTTCTCTCTTAAGTTTCCACATTCCCTAACGAGTATTCATGGATTTTTAATGCCAAAATACCCTTTTCTAGTGTCCAGTTCAGGGTTGTGAGTTCTCTCTCTCTCTCTCTCTCTCTCTCTCTCTCTCTCTCTCTCTCTTGCAATTTTTGTAGTGATTTAGTCCCTTAGTTTCTGTGTGAACATGGTGTAACAACCTGTAACTAATTCCAATTCTTACACATTTTTCTTTCCTACTCATTTCCCTTTTACAGACTTTTCCTTTTCAACTGCTCAAACTATGACCCTCAAGCACAATACTGCAAAATAATTGGTAGTTGGCCTTTTTTTCTTTTTTCAGACCTTAGAGAGAATCTCTAATTTCATTAGTTCTGTGCGCTAATACTATTGTACACTGTAACGATTTGTTGTTCATATTATTTTAATAAAATGCTAATTGTCGACTAGCCAGGAAGAAAGTATTTGTGGGGCTCCTACACTAAGAGAATTCTGGGAAGAGGAAAGGCAGAGAGTCAGTCACCAGACAGACACAAGGGAAGCAAGATGAGAATGCCTTACTGAGAAAAGGTACCAAGCCACATGAATAAATATAGACAAGTATTATGGGTAAATTTAAGTCAGAATAACTAGTTAGTAATAAGCCTGAGCAATAGACCAAACAGTTTATAATTAATATAAGTCTCCGTGTGCTTTTTTTGGGACTGAATGACTGCAGGAGTGAGCAGGACAGAAACGTCTCTCTAAACATTAGTTTATATCTTTTCTCTCATTTGGTCAGATTTTCTGTTGGTTGTCAATGATCATTATTGTTTCAAAAAATCCAGGCTTTGGCTGATTTTACCTACCATTTGTTTAGCCTCTATTTCAATTTTTCATGAGATATTTACTATTTCTTGATGACTGCTGTTTGGGGCTTGGTTTGCTCTTGTGTTTCTGAGACCACATTGCATGTCATTAATTTAAAGTTAAGCTACTTTTTATGCATAAGAAAGAATCTAGAATATCTGTAAATTTGGTCTGAGAATTTTATGTTATAGTAGTAAACTTTAGTTGCAGAAATAAATTCAATGGAGTAAAAATAATTAAACTATCTTCTATTCACACTATTCTGTGTATTTCTTTTAATAAGATGGATAAACATATTTTTTGATTAATGTGATGGATAACATATATATTTTTTATTTTCTGGGGGAAATAACAAATAATGTAAGCATTTTATTAGACAATCTAAATTTTAAAACATAATATGAAAGAACATAAGGAAGCATCAGGAAATGGCAACTTGTTTTTCCTAAATCACAGTTCTAAAGTAATGTAATATAAACTATAGAATATGCCTGCTTTCCTGGTGTTGTTTAGTTATATTAATTGCTACCTAGTTAAATAAATTTGTTGAAAAATTAACCAACTCATTCATAGGACAGTCTGTTAAAGGTTTTCTAATAAAAATCTCCCAATATCACAAATGTTCATCATATGTATTTACTCATATTTTACATATATTAATTTTTACATATTTTTACATTAAGTATATAATTAACATAATTATATAATTATATTTTCTAAATATAGAAACATGAGAAAATTTGACTTTTTATGCTTAAAAAATATTTTACCTTTCCTACAATTTCTACATTATAATCTCAGGTAAAAATTTCATAGAAACTGCTTTGGATTCATGAGTAACCATTGCCCTTAAACATAGCAAATGACATTTAAGAGGAAGCAGTAAAAATTATGTGGATTCTGATGCATTTAGAGTATGTTACACTGAAAGAGATCTGAGACTTTTAAACTGACCATTTTGGGTATTTTGTCCTAAAATGAAATTTTCATTACAGAATGATTCAAAACTTTCAATTATGAAGTAGATTATCATGTCTCATTTCCAGGAAAGGAATGCATATGTAGGATTTCTTAGGAATATTTTGTGCAGCATATTGTCTATTACTTGCTTATGTATTTATCTATTGTGTTATATTTGTATATATTTGGGCTTGTTGATGTTTATTTTATTTATTTTACAGAGCTGGAGACATGGCTCAGCAGTTAAGAGTACTGGCTGCTCTTCCAGAGGACCCGGGTTCAATTCCCAGCACCCACATGGCAGCTCACAACTGCCTGTAGCTTCAGCTCCCTGGAAGCTGACACCTTTACACCAATGCACATAAATAAAGTTAAAAAAATGTTTTATAAAATTAATTTTACAGGGGGAAGGAACAAACGTTATTTTAATTCAGCTAAAAACATTAACAAAAAAAGTGCCTAGTTGGGCTCACATTATGCACTGTGGATATGCTGTTACAAGAAAGGCACTTTAAAATCTCAAGTATTTCTGTCATCTCCATAATAGATATTGAACCATGAGAAAAAAGAAGGCAAAGTTCAGTGGAAAAAAAAACTATAGCTATGGGCACAGGAGACCACTTCCTACTTATAACCCCAGTAGCACAGACAATAAAAACAACATTGAATAAATGAGACCTCCTGAAACTGAGATTCTTCTGTAAAGCAAAGGACACTGTCAGTAAGACAAATAAGCAGCCTACTGAATGGGAGAAGATCTTCACCATCACCACATCAGACAGAGGGCTAATCTCTAAAATATATAAAGAACTCAAGAAACTAGACACTAAAATTCTAATTAACCCAATTTAAAACTGGGGTACTGAACTGAACAGAGAATTCTCAACAGAAGTTCAGATGGCCAAAAGACACTTAAAGTCATGTTCAACCTCCTTAGCGATTAGGGAAATGCAAATCAAAACCACTTTGAGATACCACCTTACACCTGTCAGAATGGCTAAAATCAAAAACACCAATGATAGCCTATGCTGGAGAGGATATGGAGTAAGGGGAACACTCATCCATTGCTGGTGGGAATGCAAACTTGTGCCACCACTTTGGAAATCAGTGTGGCGGTTTCTCAGGAAATTTGGAATCAACCTACCTCAGGACCCAGCAATCCTACTCTTGGGAATATACTCAAGAGATGCCCAATCATACTACAAAAGCATTTGTTCAACTATGTTCATAGCAGCATTATTTGTAATATTCAGAACCTGGAAAAAACCTAGATGCCCCTCAATGGAAGAATGGATAAAGAAAGTGTGGAATATATATGCATTAGAGTACTACTCAGTGGTAAAAAACAATGACATCTTGAATTTTGCATGCAAATGGATGGAAATAGAAAACACTATCATGAGTGAGATAAACCCAGACCCAAAAAGATGAAAATCGTATGTACTTACTCATTAGTGGACTATAGCCATAAACCAAGGACATTAAGCCTATAGTTCACAAACCTTGAGAAGCCAAATAACAAGGCAAACCCAAAGGAAAATATATAGAGATCATCCTGGAAATAGGAAGCAAACAAGATTGCAGGCAAAAGTTGGGAGTATGGTGGGGATAAGGTTGGGGGGGTTGGTAAGAGGGAGAGAGAAAGGAGAAGGGAAGGACTGGGGAGAGCTTTGGGGAGTGGGAGGGTGGAAATGGAGGAAGGGTGGATATTGGAGCAGGGAAGAAGATATCTATCTACATTAAGGGAGACATTTTAGGGTTGGCAAGAGACTTGGCTCTAGAGGGGATCCCAGGTGCCCATGGGAATGTTCTCAGCTAGAGGAGGAGGAGAGCAGAGGAGAGGGTGCCTGAACTGTCCTTGCCCCACTACCACATTAATGGTTATCTCGAATGTCAACATAGAATTCTTGTCTGGTGACGGACTGAGCTCCCAAGTCCAGTTGAAGAGCAGAAGGAGGGAGAAGACAAACAAGGAAGTCAGAACTGCTATAGCTTGGTCCACCCACTGAGGCAGTGTGCCTGATCTAATGGGACCTGGTGCGGGAGAATTGTCTGTATTCTGTTAATCATGTTTTAAATAAAAAGCTGATTGGCCAGGCAGGAGGTGTAGGCGGGAAAACTAGACAGGAAGTGGAAATGATGCAAGGAGAGCAGGAGAATTCTGGGGAGGAGGAAGTTGATTCCTCCCACTCCTGCCCAGATCACTGAAGCTGCAGGATGTGAGCTGCTCCACTGAAAAAGGTACTGAGCCACATGGCTAAAATAGATCAGAAAAATGGGTTAATCAAGATGTGAGAGTTAGCCACTAAGAAGCCTGACCTAAGGGGTCAATCAGCATTATAGCTTACAGAGATTTCAGTGTGATTTTTCTCTGGGGGAAAATTTTGCCCAGCTGGGGGACTGGGCAGGATAGAAACCCCCAAACAAGCAGGCTCCCCTCAAATCTAAACAAGCAGGCCCGGCCTTCTCATGTTACAGGGAGCTCACCAAATTCAGCTGAACCAGGACTGAAAGAGCATGTGATCAAACCGGACTCTCTGAATGTGGCTAACAATGGGGGCTGACTGAGAAGCCATTGATAAAAACACGGGGACTTGTTTATACTGCATGTACTGGCTTTTTGGCACAGCTTCCTAGACCTGGATGTAGGGGAGAGGGCTTTGGACTTTCCACAGGGCTGGTTTCCCTGCCCTCTCTTAAGAAGGGAGGGGGAGGGAGAAGAGAGAGTGGAGGAGCAGGAGGGGAATGGGTGAGCGAAAATGAAAAAAAGAAAAAAAGAAAAAAATCTACAGCTAACCTGTTGCTCTCTAAAACAAGTATAGCCTGAGTCCCGTCATAGTCTATAGGTGCTTACACAAACTTCAAGAAGTGTGTTATATTAGACAATATTTTGAAGCAGAAAAAGATTATAATGAACATTTAAGATGATTTAAATAAAGTATTAAACTCATTGATAATTTATTGGCATTTTGTTCCTTCTTGTGAATAATAAGCATTACCAAGTAAGATGTTTAGAATAACAGAAATATATTCTTTGTTCAAATAGTAGTTATTTTAGTGCTATTTAAATACAAGATGATTTCAAAATAAATAGGTTATTTAAAATAGAAAATAGATCAATAGAACTAATGATAACATGTAATGTGAATATCTAAAATCCTCAAAGAGAAGTGAATAGAAACTTTGCATTCAAGTTTCTGCTTTGCATCACTCTTACCATTTAGCTTTTAAATATGGATTTCAATTAATTCAAATCCATAAGTAAAATTATCCTAAAGACAGAATAGGTGGGTAAATATAAATAATTTATGCAAATAACATTTAAATTATAATAAAGTTAGTTATCCAAAAATCTGTCATTAAGATAAAATTGGAAAAAGAAACCCTGCACATATTTAACTGTCTTTATTGAAAGCATTTTTTAAATGCACGATAGAACTCTACATTTTCTAACTTTTCTTACCATAGCACATTCACGTTGTTGCTGTGGAGACCGACTCAGGGTAATAGTGTTGCAAATGGGATGAGTGATCTGATTGGATCCCATTTCAGAAAAAGTTAGGATTTATGAGGAACTACCACATTTTAATTAAATCTAATTATCAGTAGTGGAAACTAATATTTTAAAAAAAGTATTTAAGGTAATGCTAATATTTGAACAAGTTGAGCATGGCTGTAATCTGTGGGATCCTCTGTAAAAGGTATTGTGAACCTCAACTTACAGTTAATATCTATGACCTAATATGTTCTAAGAAGCAGCTGAAGCAAGTGATTCATTGCGTTAATGTGAATTTATCTGTCTGTATAGTATATAAGATTCTTTCATATGGCGATGTGAATATTGCCTTTTCTTTCTCTGCTATAGCCATATTTTTTGTCATCAATTTCCCTGTATTTCCACAAGCTACATTTCATTGCACTTTGCAAACATGACTAGGTATAGTAAGGAAATTAAGAAAACGCAAGCAAATGGAGTACAGAGAGGCGGGGTCTGTTGGTCATGCACAGTCTGATGAAGTTACACCATCTATGAAATAATTCAGAAGAGAAACAAATTTACTGTGCACAGTATAGGGGAGACAAGTTAGCAAATGTAAGCAAGAGGTCTCTATGGATGAGCAGTCTCAGGCTGTAACTGTCTGGAAGAAGGAAGATGCTGTGGCCAGCTTTTGTACACACTGATCAATTGTTTGTAAACAAATCTACTTTTCACACTGACAATATTTCTACTTGGATGAGAGAGGAAGGTTTTGCCATTCCTTGACTGTTAGTCTATATGGGGATGAAAGTAAAGTTTTGCCAAATTACCCTGGACCTGAGGCATTTGTTTCTCACAAATGCCTTTAACCTTGTCAATAATAATACACATTTACTCAGGATTTTAACCACTCCTTACACATTCACTACAGACATCGTAGGCTCCCCACAGTTTATCACCACTAGACACACAACTTTAAAGAAACGAAATTTTAAGATGTTTCCCAAACTGTCTTCTCAAGGCTCTTACTTATTTTAATATTCATTTTTCATGAAACAACATCTTACCCTCTCTATTTTTGTGTGGCTCCTACCTCTTGACCATAACGTATGTTGATAAGGTGTGAAAATCATATTCATCATAGGCATCATCAACCAAAGATTCAAACAGATCAATCACCCGAATTCTTGTCCTGACGAATCCCGCTCAGTGTAATACATTGAATAAATGATGTGTTCAAACAAGCCTGTGCAGAATTCATTTAGGAACTTCTGCTGGTTGCACAGATATATGGGATTTATCCTCTCATTCTGGTAACTGCTCTAATCCCTTCTAGGAGTCACTTGAGCTTCTGTTGAAAAAAAAATCATTAGCCGTCAGGATCTGTTTGATTTCTGCTATAATATACGAGAATGAGAGGTGGCTGACACAATCTTTATTCTAAAATTATTAAAGATTTCAAATCTTTACTCAAAGTTATACACTTTGAACATTACTTGGTTGAAATCATTTGGAAATAAAGTAGCAAATCATATTTTGCATCACAATTCAGTTCCATCAAAAGGCAAGCACTTTACAAAAGAAATGGCAATGACAGTAGTCAACTTAGGCTGTTTTGTAAGATCATTATATTTGGATTTATTTCATTTTTCAGAGTACTGACAGACTACAATAGATTCAGTTTTATATGAGCTCTTTAGTGTAGATGTTTACCACCAAAAAACATGAATAATTCTTGATAAAAGTAAGAGAAAGCAAAGATCAAATGATGGTTAACTTACAAGTTTTCTTTTTCCTTTTTAAGTAATTAAACATAAAATGATAGTGATATAAACATTTAATGTTGCATAATAAAGCCAGTCGAATGAAATTCATTCAACCTAAACCTCGGTACTTACATGATAGATTCCACAACGTGCTTTTCATAGTTTTCTTTATTATGAAAAATTACGATATTTATAGTGAAAAGCTTACTTTAAAATTATCCAAAAATTTAAAAAAATTGATAAAATTTTTCCAAAAGTACAAAAACAATACATCTTATTTGTCTTTATACATATAAATTACCAACCATTTCTATACTTAATATAACAACATAAACTATGCTTATGCTATCTAATTAAAGCAGGTTCATATTACTTTATATTATTCTGAAGAATACATTGTATTTACTTAGCCTATGATGTGCATATACAAAATCAAATCCTGATGTTGGATTCACCTCTGTATGCTGTGAATAAGTTTTATTGCCATTGGTTAGCAAAGACGATGTTTTTGCCTATAGCATGGCAGAATATATCAAAGTGAACATTTCAAACAGAAATAGAGGAGGAAAGAAGAGTTAGGGATACATCATGTAGCTAACATCATGTAGCTAACATCAAAAGGCATTGGCAAAAGCTTAATAAAAGATTTTAAACAGACTATAATAGCAAGCTAAAATTGCTAGAGTTGATTGTTAGGATTTAATGCTATCATGACCATTATGTTCAGAGTTCTCAGTGCCTGTGTCCCACCTCAATATTCTCAAGGTATCTTATACTCATTAGCTTCAAGCTATCTTCATCTAATACATAGAATATGAGGCTGAATGTGAATGAAACATGCATACAGGTTCACTCTTTTTGTATACTATATAGCTTCTTTTTCTCTTTCAGAAAAATTAGTTGAAGTTGCCTGCAAATCTGATGGGAAAGTTTGATTCAAAATTTGTTATACAAACCTTTATGTTTCTGTACAAGTCCAGTGTCTGATTTTTCTTCTTCGGGTGGTGTATTGTTCATTTTTGTTCTCATGTAGTATTACTTCAATGTGGGTCTTTCCTTGTTTGTCATAACAGCAAAGTAGAATATTAAGCAATAAATTACTTTTTTGAACAATAAAATTTGGCCAGAAAGTGTTTAAATATAATTTTGAATAGTAAAGGCATTAGATACAAACATGGAAAATAAAGAAGAATAGCTTCTGTTTCCTTGTAAAGCATAGCAGGTAGTTGCAATAATATATTTGCTATTCAGTCATATTTACTTATGCTACATCAAGACTGCTTTGTTGCTGAAGAACTAAGATAAATTTTTTCACAGCAATATTGGCACTTACCATTTATATGAAAAAGAAAGCATCAACTGCAGATTTGAAAGGGGTGTTTTATCAATCACAATTTAGTCATTAGCGCTTATGTGCTCAGATGATTTTCACTTTATTTGTATTTCACTTATACATTGTTTATGCTCATAAAATAAAATGTGCAACCTTTATAAAATAATAAAGCTAGTTCAAAGTCACGAGATTTCCACTACATATTGAATCTATGTAATTGTCAATGTCTCGTCCTTTGTATGAGATTTTTGGAACTTCAGTCTTTCACCCTGTCTTAGTTGATGTTTTACTATTATTGTAACAACAATAACAACAAAAACATATTGGGGAAGAAAGAGTTTATTTTGGTAACAACACTCTTTTACTACTGTTGATCATCATAGAAAACCAAGACAGGAAGTCATACAGGACTGGAATCTGGAGTCCGGAACTGATAAATAGGCCTTGGAGTGACGGTACTGCTTATTGGCTTGGTCCTCATGTTTTTCTTAACCTGCTTTCTTAGAGAACCCAGGACTACCAGTCAAGAGATGGCACTACCTGCAATAGTCTAGACCTTCCTGCATTAGTCATAAATTGAGAAAATGCCTTACAGGCTTGCATACATCCTGATCTTATGGAAGTATTTTACATGATTTCAGCTTGAGACAAGTTGGCATAATACTATCTAGCACATACCCCTATCAACACTTCCATTCATAAATAATGTGGAGTAACTTGTGCTTGCCTTATTCATCCTTAGAATTTTTTCATGTTTTTCTCTGTTCCTTAATCTTTCATCGTTCCTTTATCTGCATGTTTACACTTACACCAAGAAAGGAGAGCATTTCCTCAGCAATCACTGATGTTTCCTCAAATAAATTTTTATATAATTTCAAATCTCTAAAATGGGTAAAAGCGAGGCTATTCTTGGTGATGATAAAGATATAACGTATCTTCTATCTTCTATGTCATATACTTAACCACCCATGATGTACTAATTAAGTTTCTTTTTCTTTTCATTCTTTTATATTTTTTTTCTTTTGAGAATGAGAAGAAAAAGAAAAGGGTTTATTTCTCTTACATTTCCATATTACAATCCACCATGGAAAGAATTCACGGCAGGGACCTAAAGAAGGAAGAAGTTCACACAGCGGCTGTAAAAGAGTACTGCATACTGACTTGGTCTTCATGATTTGCTCAGCCTGCTTTTTTCTAGATCCCAGGAATACCAGCTCAGGGATAGTCCACTCATAGTAGACTGGTGCCCTCCCCCATCAATACTAGGCTTGCCTCCCTACACCCTGATCTTATGAAGAAATTTTCTCATTAATTAAGGTTCTTGTAGAACCATTGCAGGTGCCCAGGAATGGAACAAGAATGGAGCATTACAGAATCAGGGGATACAGCTGTCATATTGATAATAAATGTTGTATTTCAAATGCAAAACAACAGAGAAATGAATGTATGAAGGTGTTATTTGGAGGAAGGACTACTGAAGCAGAGAAGCAAGATCAAGAAAGGTGAATGGGGATTAATAAGAGTCAAGAACATGCTTGAGTAAGACTACGAAACTTCTCATTATTTTGTACACTAAACAAAATTTAAGTACATGCAAATCTTTAAACAGGCACATTTGCGAGAGTAAATTCAAGGTCTGAATATGAGTTACGTTTGTAACAGTAGCTTTATCTCTACTGGACATAGTCTCATTTAAGTTTACATAGCGAATAAAGAAAAGGTCTTTTCCATAGTACAGACTTCGGAGGAGCCAACACATGACTGTCTTACTGGAAATTCAAATTTGTATTGATGATTTCTACAGTGGTGTGTGTGTGTGTGTGTGTGTGTGTGTGTGTGTGTGTGAATGTGTGTCTGTGATAGGAAATTTATATTATGTTTAATAAAACTGTCTATTATTTCCATAAGTGAATATAGAATTCTGATATTTACCAGGTTTATTCTGCTTTAAAAATATGTTTGTAACTACCATTACTAACTCTCTGTGGCTATTTTGTATTAATAATGATCCACAAGTCAGAACTTGGGTGTCGTTCTTTAATTCTGTCACTTTCTGACTTTGCCTCCAATTCATCACATGTTCCTCCAGGTCTACCTCCAAACCAAGATTCAAATTCTCTCATTTTCCTGTCATTCATTGTCCTTTTTCTCAGGCTAACGTTATTTATATCTGTCCTAAACTTTCTCATATTATAAACAAGTTCATGCTTTGGATTTCTCTTTCAAAGTTTAATCTTTTTATGGGATGGAGGGTTATTTTTCAATAACCAACAAAAATCTCAATAAGTTTTCTCACTATTTACAAAACTAAAATTATTAGCAATCTATTGTATTTTTGAGAATGGATGCAAGCTCTTCTCACCATAAAACCAAACAACATTGTGAGGTAGCATAATAATTAACTGTAACAAGTCTGCAATGCTGTTCCTGTAAATAGTGAGAATATTATCTGTCATCTTACATATTTTTAGCGGTTCTGTACTGACTCAGAAAGATATGTAGACTTTATACAATGAATTACAAACTTTAGAATACACAATCTTTTGTTTTTGTTCTGAGTTTGGTCCACTTACTTGTGTCTTCACATAAAGGAATTCATCTAGTGGATAATTTTTTGCACGTCTAACAATCCATTACACACTAATTTCCTTCTAAGAATAATTAAACATAATCCCTAAAATCACCATCATTATTATCTAACACCTAAAAATTAAAATATGAATGCTTATATTAAATTGACCCAGAAAGTTTCAGCTCATAAACATATTTTCACAATATCTTATGTCAATCCTGACCTTGTATTTATTAAAGTAATTACTGAGAAAACTGAGTATTTTAAGAAGGTATTATGGATTGGAAATATGAGAACTATAAATTCTTGTGAATATGTTATCTACATTATGTATCTTGAAAATACATTATCTATTCAGTTAGGTTTACAGTATTAAAAGCCAAATTCCATGCCTGGGTTTGAATTTGTATTACTATTGAAAATGATTAAGTTCATACTTAATCTTGAGAGCTCTACAAAGGGATTGATTCTGCATTTGACTCTTATTAGGTTGCAAGATCCCATGTAAATCCACACCTGACATGATGACCTAGTGTTATGTTTGCTGTGCTAGGTACACTGTACTTGAACTTAGGGAGGTTGGAATTTTAATTCTGCATTCTGTATTTCTACATTAGCTGCAATATAAAATGTTTTCTCCAAGAAATGAGAATAAACGACTACTACTTTAATCTCTTTAATTTTATATTCTCTTTGTGCATAAACCTGTTGATCCTAGATAGTTGAACCTAGATGTTTATTATTTTGTTTGTATCATATATATTTCTTAAGTGAATGTTTGAGTTTAATCAAGAAAGGAATTTAAATTATTTTCAGTAAGCATATATGTAGATCCATCAGTCTTCCTTTAAGCACCACTCATTTCCAAAAACAACCTGAGCTACTACATTATAATTGAAATAGGCATAGAAATATTTAGTTGTACTAATATGGACTTGAGCGTAAGGTATAAATTGAAGTCCGTGGTTTTTACTGCTTCATATTCTAATTTCTTTATCTTAAATAAATGTTTTTTTAGTCATTTAGAAAATAAATTTTGCTCCCTAGGTCTATTAGCCATAGCTTTCTTAGATAACCTTTACTTTCCTGCTTCAAAACAACCCTTTTGTTTCTTGATGCAAGTTTATTTTTTTATCAAGTTAGTGATATTTGACAAACATGAGGCACTTTTGTGCCAGCACTGTGAATTAAGGAAGGAACTCTGAGATGGATGAAAGGGGCTGAATGCTCATCCTAGAGACATGAATGCATGAAGGCACTGCCAGAAAAATGAAGCAACCTGTCTTGGAAGAAAATTACACAGTTAAGAATTAACTATTAATGACAAATCGATAGGCAAGAAAATGTCTTGAAAATTCAAGGACTGTTGTTCTTGCCACATTGAAAATGGATCAGCTCTTAGAATTCAGCAGATCAAAGGATAATGATAATTCATAGCTCTGTACTACTTCAACCTGAATTCATAACACTTTGAGATTTTTTCAATATACTATAACTATAGTTCTATAATCGTGTTTTTTTTCTCAAGGATTGCTTTTAGCATGTGATTAGTCTCACGACGATAACATATTTCTAAATGTCTTCTTAGAAGGTCATACTTTCAGAACAGCAAATAGAGTATAATGGGTGATAGTATTTATCAACTACTTCTGCTGCTATTTGTTTGTCACAAAATGGTCTCATTTTATCGTTTATAAAACTGGAGATGATTAGCATACAGGTTTACAGTGCTTCTGTAAAACGAAAGGGGAAAGAGCAAGTGAGTAAAACTAATTTTCTTATAAAATGGTAAATTGCAGAAATGCATTCCCACCCCACACACCAAATGGCATTTCTTTGAACTCATCTTTTCATGAGTTCCATTTTTAAGGCCATTTCAAAAGAGACCTCAGATTTGTGGTAAAATTGCTAGAGTGGTTAATGTCCTATCAGACATGCTTTATTTGATCTCCTACTTAAGAACTTCAGGATAAGTACAATAATTATGCTAATAGCACGTTGCTCCCAGGTTTCACCACAGCCCTTTCTAAAGGCTCATAGTGTTCTATGTGATCCCAGAGAATACACCGTTGAGGTTGTCTCTGTGAAGCACTGCTTGTTTATGAGGTTCTATTATGATTTCACGATTCTTACAAAAAGTGAGACATATTCTGCGTACCAGCTTCTCTGTTAATTAAATGTAAAGTTTCTTAGGCTAAATAATAGATGGCATGTAAAAATGAATATACAAATAGTTGAAAGTTGATCTAACCCTCTTCACATGCCCACCAGTTTTGTATGAATTATACTTTTCCTTCCTAAAATTTTTCCTTATACTTAGAAAAAGTGTTGAAAATGATAGAAGACAAAGAGTTATGATAGTTACTACTATCCAGTTGAGTGTTGTTTGACATTTTTGTCATAGATGTGAGAGGATGTTTTCTCAGAGAGTAAAATGATGATGGGCCAAAAGAAGGATGCCACCAACATTTGTCTTGGTGAACTAATGAACTTTTTGGAATGATCTGTAGAAGTACACTCATATGTTCACATGTTTGGAAAGAGAGAGGAGAGAGTGAGAGTTACAATGGAGTTAGTCTATAACACGACAACAGTGTACCTAACAACTATCAGAAGGCTGACAAATCAAAAGACAAATGTCATAAATAATTTACTTCTTATGGAGTTGTTCTCCAGTGAGTTCAGTGAGCTGCCACAGACCTCTCAAATATTAAGGCCCATTTTTATTGCTCTTGATTTTCTTCCAGATGTCAAAACCTTATTGATGATTGTCTTAAATATCAGTATAGAACCTTCATCCCATAACAGATGGAAACAGAGGCAGAGACCCACATCAGAACACTGGACTGAGCTCCCAAGATCCAGTTGAAGAGTAGTAGGAAGGAGAAAATGAGTAAAGAGATCAAGACCCTGAAGGGTTCATCCACTGAAACAGTTTACCTGAGCTAATGGGAGCCTGCCTACTCCAGCTGAATTGGGAAGGAACAAGCTTTGAACCGATTAGGCCCTCTGAATGTGGCTGACAGTTGTATGGCTGGGGCAGACTGAGGGGCCACTGACAGTAGCATTGGATTTATCTCTACTGCACTACACGTAATGGCTTTTTGGGATCCTGTTCTCTTTGGATGTATGCCTTGCTCAGTCTAAATGTAGTAGGGAGGGTCTTGGACTTCCCACATAGCAAAGTGCCTTACCCTCTCTTAGGATTAGAGGAGGGTGGGGGTGGGAGAATTGTGGAGGGAATGGGAGGAGGGGAGGGAGTGGGAATTTGGATTGGTATTTTTTTCAAAAAAAAATCTAATAAAAAATAAGAAGAGAAAAAGGGTACAAAACATGAAAAAATAAAGTGGTAATGTTCTGCTAAATTGGGTTCTCTCTCCACAAAAAAAAAAAATTGATGAAGACACCACATACTTTAGTCTTGAGTCTTAGAACAAAGCAAAATAAAACTGTTGTGGAACTGGAACCTTTTTTTACAACTGCCTTACTTTTACACTTCCTGAAGCTGCTTGCAAGTCACTAGACGAGAAAAATGATCATCAATCTTCGCTAGATATGGAATTTTGAACTAAATTATTGGCTGGTCTTACAGTACATGCCCACTGGTGCAATAGTAGCATGAACATAATGGGAGAATTCACCATTTTCTGATTGGATTTGCTATCTCGTCCACAGGACGAAAATCCATTATAATCTAAGAACCTGTGAATAGACAGGTAACAGGCCCAAGGAGGGAACCTTCTACAATTACACTATTAAATAGACAAGGAACTGAACCAATTCCTGATTTATCCATAGATCAATGCTTCCCTCATCCCTATGTGAGAAGCTTCTGTTTGTGGCAGATGATGATCAACTCAATGGCTCAAAACTCGCTGAGTATCAGAAAATAAGAGACTTCAGAATGACTATTCCTGACAAGGACATATATATCACACAGCTATCCCAAGACTAAGAATTATTTCAGAAGAGGAGCAGATAGAGTGAAACCATGTATACACAAACAACAAATAGGTTTCATCTATGTATTTGCACACACACACAGACACACACAAATATAGAGCAATACTGAGGAGAATGAAATAATCAATTCGATATTGAAATTGTTAGGGATTTAAGGAAAGAAAATAAAAGAGATATATTATATAAGTTATAGTTTAATTTTAAAATATTAAAAATAAAGTCAAGGGATGTGAGAGCCAGAGGTGGTAATTTATATAAGGAAATATCCTCTTCGCACAACAGGACTACTGTACACAGAAAGTTAAAACAAATTGTTATTTCCTTCACAAAACTAGTGAAAAACTAAGCAAGAACAAACCACAAAACAAAGGAAATTTAGATATGATCCCACCCTTCACCATGGAGTTAGGGTCTACTGTCAACTTTTGTGACAGGGAAAGACAGTTTTCTTTCAGCAGTGCCTCATAAGTTCACTAGTCTCCAGTGGAAAACCAGACATTTTGACAGAACAATTAGGTCTAGATGTATTGAAGAAAAAGAGGATGAGGAGGAGAAGAAGGAGGAGGAGGAAGAAAAAGAAGAAGAAGGAGGAGGAGGAGGAGGAATGGATGAAAGAAAGAAAGAAAGAAAGAAAGAAAGAAAGAAAGAAAAAGAAAGAAGAAGGAAGGACAGAGGGGAAAGAAGGAAGGAAGGAAGAAAGGAAGGAAGGAAGGAAGGAAGGAAGGAAGGAAGGAAGGAAGGAAGGAAGGAAGGAAGGAAGAAAGGAAGAAAGAAAAATACAAAATTGTTGGGACATGGATCTATGAAGGGTGAGGTTGCAAGGGCTGAGAACAGATGCAGAGGGATGGGGAAGTAGATTGGAATGAAATGCTTGATATGAAATCTATAAAGAATCAACGACAGTTAAAGAAAAAACAAAAAACCTCCCTTCACAGAAAGATTTAGAAATGAGATATGCCCTTTCACTTTCTATTTTATGGAATAGATTGGAGTGTGATATTAGTTCTTCTAATACTATTCATCTGGGGCACTTTAAAGCTCTGTTGACAAGTGAACACCATTTAGAATGATTATACCTGCTTTACTTATCTTGCTTCATCACTGTGTGATAGTAACAATAATTCTCATTAATTCAAGGTCAATGTTTTACAGTCACCCCTACTATTCAAATGGTTTATGTTGTTTCAGTGATAAGTTTGTAATCTTATTAAAATAAATTCTTTTGCTGTATTTTTTAATTTGAGTTTCTTAATTTGTTAAACAAATATAACTTGTAAATCATTTTCATTTAAATGGTATGTTTCAACTACTCACATTTAAAATAAATGCTGAATAATATGTGCTTGCTGATGTAAGCAGAGACTGCACATTCGTTTCCCAGCTGGCCAGACCCAAATAATACACAGAATCTATATTAATTACAACCCTGTTTGGCCAATAGTTCAGGCATTTTTCTTGCTAGCTCTTAAATCTTAAATTAATCCATCTCTATTAATTTGTGTATTGCCATGAGACTGTGGCTTACCAAGTAAGACTCTGTTTTGGCATCTTTCTCTTTTGGCAGCTACATGGCATCTCCCTGACTCTGCCTACTCTCTATATATAGCTCTTCCAGAATGCTATATTCTCCCTGCCCTAGTCCAAAGCAGCTTTATTTGTTAGTCAATAAAAGCAATACAAACACAGAACAACATCCCACATCATACTTAGTTCAGTCATGGTATAGTTTCATTTTATTCTTCCGCCTGTTTCCACTCCTCTTTATTTTTTCCTTAGTATTGATTACTTTTATTTTGTTTTTTTGGATTGTGTCTTTACATTTTATATGGTGTTTTAGGTGTGGTGTTTTGTATTTTTATAGAAATTTTAAATGAATTACAATGTACATAAGTAATTTATCACAATCTACTTATTGTTAGAGAAGCATTTATCTTTATGCCCCTTTATCTTCTTAACTTTTAAAAGTCAAGACTATGCCCTAAAAATACACTGAGCAGCACAACAGAGCTTGGTTTATTATTTATTTTTAAATTAGCTGTGAGTTGGAATTTAAACTATCCATGCGTTAAATGAATGCCTGTTATGTTTTATCTCTGTTTTTACTCACTCTGTTGTGCAATACACCTCGGACTTGTAGTTCCTGCTACAAATAAAAAAAAAAAAATAACCCATATACCATCAGTGCGATGGTGGCTTACAAATTTTGTAGCCCTTGAGTGAAAATAGTAGGATTTTATTATTTATTTCATTTAGTTTTTCTTCCTATTGTTGACTTCAAATACAAAACACTCCATTAACAAGTTCAGGATATGTAGAGCATCAAATCAAAATTCAAGGAATGTACAAATTTCTGCTCACCAAGGCCTGATTTTCCTCCATAGGTAGTCCTTTGACTCTGGTTTCACAGTATATTTATCCTTGTCTGTTTAATAATGCCCAGTGTTTCTAAACATATTCAGAAGGAGGGGATAATTTTTTTTAACCAACCTTAGTCTTGACCGGTAATGTGTTTAACACATATCCTTGGTACAAAATCAAGGGATTAATAATTATATTTCTACATATAAATAATTCCATTGATCACAGTTATCCTGATCATCTTCACTTAACCTCCCCTCCATTTCACCATTCACCTTACTTGTAAATTATCGTTAGTCTCTTTTCAGCTTTTATTCTTGTAGTGTATATTTTGCATATGAAAGAATACATGAATATTTACCTCTCTAAATCTGTTTGATTTTGTTTAACATGATATTATCCAATATTTCTCAGTTTAGTGCAAATACTGTAATTTTCTATCCAGGTTTAGCTCAATGACTGCCCATAGACAAGGTCATGCAAGGTGACTTAGATTTATTTGGGTATATATTTATGAATGATGTAGTTAGTAGTTCTATTTATATTTTTTGAGAAACTTCTATACTGATTTCATAGTGGCCATCTTTGTCCCCTTATCTAACAGGATGATTTATTTTTGTTCCAGACTTCACCAGCCTTTGTAGTCATTTTTCCTCTAGATTATAATCACTGTGAATGCCATAGAAAGAACATCTTAACGATGTTTTAATTCATACTTTCCTGATTGGTTGTGCTGAATAGTTCCCCATATTTTTCAACATTATACCTCTATTTAGAATTGTCAGTTCAATTCATTTGTTTTATTCACTATATAATAATAATATCTAGGATGTTTCTTTTTTCATGCTTTCATATAGTCTAGGTCTTAGTATCTTGTTTGATGCAAAGGTGGAAAAGATTATTTCTCATTTTGTAGGATGTCTATTTACTCAGCAGATTATTTTCTTTACTGAGCAGTTGTTTTATTTTCATATGATCTCATTTGCCAAGTACTGCTAGTATTTTTTTTTTCACTATTGGAGTTCTATTCAGAAAAGTCCTTGCCTATGTCTATCTGTCAAAGAGTTTAACTACGCCTTCATCTAACAATGTCAAGGCTCATGTCTTATATAATATCTTTCATTCATTTTCATTTGTTTCTACAGAATGAGTGATATCAGTCTAGCTTTATTCCTCTGCACGCTGAGTGCCCAGTGTACCTGTTTTATGTGCAGTGTCCCCAGAAATGTTTATTGAACTGGCTTGCTTTTCTTCAGTGTAAGCTTAGGATCTTTGCTGATAACCATTGAAATGACCATCTGAGTTTATCTCAACAGTCTCTAGTTTCTTTCATTGGTTTCATGTCTGATTTTTGTGTCTCTCTGTATATTTCTCTATTTTTCAACAGCAGAATAATTTAAATTAGATAATTTTTATTCCACACATATTAAATGAAAGAAATAAAACTTGTTGCACAAAATTATACACACTGAATATAGTAAATATCAAACTTCAGTATATTAAGGACAGTCAGACTATTTACATTAATTATTGCTAACTTTCCAATGATAAATAAATTTTCCCTTCTGATTGAAGTTTCCTTCTTATCCCCATTTAATCCTCCATTTCCAACACACCCCTCTTCATAACTTCCTATTGAATTTCTTCTGCCTTAGGAAATCCTTCCCTCCATACTAGTCCCTTACCTAATACCTAACCTATAGGATTATACAGACTGGGAAATGCCTATCAAAGGCTTAAAAGCTAATATCCACATATAAACAGGCATGTACCATATTTGTCTTTTGGGGCTTGAGTCACTTCACTCATTATGATCGTTTGCAAGATCCAACGATTTACCTCCAATATTCATGATTATATTTTTATAATAATCTGCACGTAAAGAACTACATTTTCATTATCCTTTTTTTTCTGTTGACAGACATCTAAACGGTTTCCATTTTATGGGTATTATTAATAGAGCAGCAATGAACATGGATGAGTATATGTGTAAATTCTCTTAGTTGAATTAAGAATTCATCCATTGGCCACCATAACCAGCTGGCTTGTTCCTAGGATTCTGTCTCTTCCTTTAGCACACTGGAATTACAGATGGACCACTAAACCAACCTAGCATTGTCATTCATGAGATCAGAACTCAGGTCATTTGGCTGTTTGTAAAGTAATCACTGTGAGAGGTGAACTCAAGTTTCTTGTTTAAAGTTACAAAAAAAGGAATGAAAGGTTAGTTCTCACCTAAAGTTCTAACTCTTTCACAATTTCTATTATTCTGTTAATTATTTATAAAAATGTAGCAATTAATTTTGATATGCCTCAATTTAAAATTTCTACTTATGATTTCTAGTTATTAACCTATTTTCTATCCCTATATATCTCTGGGAAGATTTTATATACATATATATGTGTGTGTATTTATACATGTGTGTGTGTGTGTGTGTGTGTATTTCTATATTTGTTACAAACTTCTTTGTTTTTTTAAACAACAAAAATTTGGTTGCATGTGAGTTAATTTTTTTCTTGTCAAGGGTAGCTTGTTTGTATTTCTTACATGGACTTTACATCATTGATGTGCAAAAAATGATTGAGGCCCAGCAAACTTCACTGGGTAAAGGATCTTCATTTGGTCTTCACTAGTAGTATTTTCCTTCTGCTGATACAGTTATTCAAATTCTACTTTCACAAACTTAAATCATGTTTTATTTATCCTTTGATTTACTTTCCTATATTTGCTCTTTTAGCATATGCATTTGTGAAAATATGCTACTGAGATCAAAATTTATTTCCTCATCTGGATAACTATAATAATTTCAGTATCTCTATTTCTTCTCCTTTAAAGTTATTCTACATTCAGTTTCTTGATAGAAAAGTGATGGCTTCAAATGTAAATCAGAGCCTAATACTTTTCAGGTGGACACTTTGTGTGGTGATTTAAATGAGAAATGTCCTGTACGGTCACACATTTGAACACATAGTTCCTGTTGGCAGTATTGTTTGGGGAGAATATGGAACCTTTAGGGGTAGAGTCTTGCTCTAAACACATTTCTTGGGACAAATTTCGAGGGTTTGTAGCCTTGACCTAATCTTGCTCTCCTGATCTTCTCCCATTTTGCAGATGAGACGAGGTCATTCTGCTTTCGCTCCTGGCAGGCTTCCTTGGCATTATGGACTCTGTAAGTCAAAATGAGTTTTCCTTTTTCAGATGATGTGGGATTCCCCTCTGTATTCTGTGACTATCATTGGTTAATAAAGGAACTGCTTTGGGCCTATAGCAGAGCTATAGGGGAACAGAAATAGGCAGGGAGAACTAAACTGAATGTGGGGAGAAAGGAGGCAGAGGCAGAGAGAAGCCATGTAGCCCTGCCAGAGATAGATGCCAGAAATTTAGCCAGTAAGCCATAGCCACATGGTGATACACAGATTAATAGACATGGGTTAAATTAATATGCAAGAGTTAGCCAATAAGAAGCTAGAGCTAATAGACCAAGCAGTGATTTAATTAATACAGTTTCTGTGTGATTATTTCAGGGCTGAGTAGCCAGGAACAAACTAGAGGTGTCTTTACTGCATTTAGGTTTCCTTGTTAGTGACTTACTATTACAGTACAGAAAGCAACCAATACTCCCTTCCATGTTTTATGAGTACACTTAGAAACATATCATTGTTCATATTGTGGTCAGTTTGAGTCTATGATGCAGCTCCTGAGGAAAGTTTCCAGTAATAAAATTGTTCTCATCTTTCATATCAGAACATAGATGTCCTTCAGTGAATGGATGGATAAAGAAAATGTGGTATATTTACACAATAGAATATGACAAAGTAACTTAGAAAAATGTAATCATGAAATTAGCAAGAAAATTTAGATAAATCCTGTCTCAAAAGCCAAAAATTGAAAATAAAAATGAAAGAAATAGAATTTAAAATAAAGCCTGTAAATACAAATGTGAAAATACAAAAACAAAAAATACACTGAGAGTCTGGATACTGTATGCTATTGTGTTGTCTTTATATTTTTTGACTGCTGAGGAAGGAGCAACAGCTGCTAAAAGGCATTAGACTATAAATGCTGCTGGATTAACCCAACATATGTATTTTGAAAATGCCTGGACTTCAAAATTTAAGTCAAAAGATATGCTATTTTGGAGAAAAGGTTTTGGTTTTGTTTCCACAGGAAATGAGAGGCTGTGGATTCATTCCAGAAAAAGAAAAAATCAGGTTTTCTTAAGGAAGACCCCCTGAGAAATCTCTAATAGGAGCGGATGACCCAGATGTCAGAGTTTTACAATCAGAACAGTTTCAAGACTGCAGGCTGAGATGATCAAGCTTCACAGGATACTCCAGTCAGGACTTTATAATAATTCTAAATTTTCTTTAAGTCCGCACAAGATTGTCAGCACCCCCAATCAACAGGAAGTTGTCTGGAAAAGTATGACTGCATTCCCCCCCAAATGGATTATGGATATTTATTTTTGTTTAGAGTGTTGATAACAAGATGTTATTGATAATGGACTGGACAAAAAGCTAAATAAAGGATATTAGATTCAGAGTTCTTGTTTTGAAAAAGAAGGGGGTTAGGTAAATGTTGCGGGGGAATGATTTTACCTTGTAAAGATTTAATTCCTGTAATTGTTTAATAGTATTCAGATTGGCCAGTAGACAGACAGGAAGTAGAGCAAGGCTATCAAGCAGGAAGTAGAGATGGGACAATGAGAAAAGGAGAATTCTGGGAAGAGGAAAAGTCAGTCTGCACTTGTCACCCAGACTGAGAGAAAGCAAGAGGAGAATACCTTGCTGATGAATGATACCAAGCCATGTGGCTAACACAGACAAGAATAATGGTTTAAGATATAGAATGTAAGAATTACTTAATAAAAAGTCTGAACTACTTAGGTCGAAGAGTTTATAATTAATGTAGACATCTGTGTGTTTCTTTCGGGCTGAATGACTGCGGAACTGGCCAACATTATAGGATATGATTGCATTTATGTATATATGTGTGTATGTGTGCAAATACTCACTTAGTTAGGAAAGCTAACATTTCAATGGCAATATTTTTTTTGAAAGTAAATTTTATTAAATTATAAAAGTTTCCATTTCCGCCCCTCTTCCCAACACCCTCCCACTCCCCCAACTCCCTCTCCTCTTCCCTCTTCGTCCCTTAGGGCAGTCAGGGTTTCCTGCCCTGTGGGAAGTTCAAGTTCCTCCCCCCTCCCTCCAGGTCCAGGAAGGTGAGTATCCAAACAGACTGGATCCCAAAAATCCAGTATATGCAGAGGAAACAGGTCCCGGTATCATAGTCAATGGCTTTTCAGAAAAACTTCGGGCCAGCCATATTCAGAGAATCCGGCCAAATTCCGAGAATCTGGTTAGATCACGTCCTCATTCAGTCCCAGTCCATCTGGCCTTGGTAAACTCTCATTAGATCCGTTCCCTTGTATCAGTGGGTGATACCATCCCTCGCAATCCTGATTACGTTTTTCATGTTCTTCCTCCTTCTGCTCCTCATTTGGACCTTGGGGTGCTCAGTCCGGTGCTCCAATGTGGGTCTCCATCTGTATTGCCGTCCTTCGCCAGATGAAGGATCTATGGTGATAAGCAAAATATTCATCAGTATGGTTATGGGCCACGGCCGATTCAGGCACCCTCTCCTCTGTCCAGAGAACAATCTGGGGGATCCCTCCTTGGACCTGGGATCCCATATATAATCAAGTCTCCTGTAAACCCTAAAATGACCCCCTTAGTTGAAATATATTCTTCCCTGATCCCATATTCATCCTTCCTCGCTCCCCCCCCATCCCAGGCCACCGAGCTTTCCCCATTCCTCCCCTACTCCCTTCTCTCTAACCCTCACCCCTTCCAACAACCCTTCCACCCCCCCCCCCATGCACCCGAGGTTACCTGGGGCTCTTGTCTATTTCCTACCTCCTGGCAGATAGCTAAATAATCTTCATCAGGTTCATCTTCTTATTTAGCTTCTCTAGGATCACGAATAATAGGCTCAAAGAACTTTAATTATGGTTAGAATCCACTTATGAGTGAATACATACCGTGTTCCTCTTTTTGGGTCTGGCTTACCTCACTCAGTAAAGCGTTTTCTATTTCCATCCATTTGCATGCAAAATTCAAGATGTCATTGTTTTTTACCGCTGAGTAAAACTCTAATGTGTATATGTTCCACACCTTTTTTAACCATTCTTCTATTGAGGGGCACCTAGGCTGCTTCCAGGTTCTGGCTATTACAAATAGTGCTGCTATGAACATAGTAGAACAAATGCTTTTGTAGTATGTTAGGGAATCTCTAGGGTATATTCCCAAGAGTGGAATTGCTGGGTCCTGAGGGAGGTTGACTCCCAGTTTCCTGAGAAACTGCCACACTGATTTCCACAGTGGCTGCACAAGTTTGCATTCCCACCAACAATGGATGAGTGTTCCCCTCACCCCACATCCTCTCCAGCATAGGCTATCGTTGGTGTTTTTGACTTTAGCTATTCTGACAGGTGTAAGATGGTATCTCAAAGTGGTTTTGATTTGCATTTCCCTGATCACTAAAGAGGTTGAGCACGACCTTAAGTGTATTCTGGCCATTCGAAGTTCATCAGTTGTGAATTCTCTGTTCAGTTCAGTACCCCATTTTTTAATTGGGTTATATAGAGTTTTAGTGTCTAGTTTCTTGAGTTCTTTGTATATTTTGGAGATCAGACCTTTGTCTGATGAGGGGTTGGTGAAGATCTCCCAGTCAGAAGGCAGCCTTTTTGTACTACTGACAGTGTCCTTTGCTTTACAGAAGCTTCTCAGTTTCAGTAGATCCCATTTTTTCATTGTTTCCCTTATTGTCTGTGCTACTGGGGTCCTACTTAGGAAGAGGCCTCCTGTGCCTATATCTTGTACTATTTCCGACTTTCTCTTCTATCAGGTTCAAAGTGGACGGATTAATGTTGATGTCTTTAATCCATTTGGACTTGATTTTTGTGCATGGTGATAGATATGGATCTACTTTCATTTTTTTACAGGTTGACATCCAGTTATGCCAGCACCATTTGTTAAAGATGCTTTCCTTCTTCCATTGTATACCTTTAGCTCCCTTGTCGAAAATTAGGTGTTCATAAGTTTGTGGGTTAATATCTGGGTCTTCTATTCGATTCCATAGGTCGACTTCTCTGTTCTTATGCCAATACCAAGCTGTTTTCAATACTTTAGCTCTATAATAAAGTTTGAAGTCAGGGATGGTAATGCCTCCAGAAGTTCTTTTATTGTATAAGATTGTTTTGGCTATCCTGGGTTTTTTGTTTTGCCATATAAACTTGATTATTGTTCTCTCAAGGTCTGTGAAGAAGTTTGATGGGATTTTGATGGGGATTGCATTGAATCTATAGATTGCTTTTGGTAGAATTGCCATTTTTACTATGTTGATTCTCCCAATCCAAGAGCAGGGGAGGTCTTTCCATTTTCTGGTATCCTCCTCAATTTCTTTCTTCAAAGACTTAAAGTTTTTGTCAAATAGATCTTTCACTTCCTTGGTTAGAGTAACCCCAAGATATTTTATGCTATTTGTGGCTATCATGAAAGGTGATGTTTCTCTGATTTCCCTCTCTGTTTCTTTATCATTTGTGTATAGGAGGGCCACTGATTTTTTTGGAGTTGATCTTGTATCCTGCCACGTTACTAAAGGTGTTTATTAGCTGTAGGAGTTCTTTGGTAGAGTTTTTGGGGTCACTTATGTAAACTATCATATCGTCAGCAAATAACGAAAGTTTAACTTCATCCTTTCCAATACGAATCCCCTTGATCTCCTTATGTTGTCTTATTGCTATTGCTAGAACTTCAAGCACCATATTGAAGATGTATGGAGAGAGTGGACAGCCTTGTCACGTTCCTGATTTTAGTGGAAAGGCTTTGAGTTTCTCTCCATTCAGTTTGATGTTAGCTGTCGGCTTGCTGTATATTGCTTTTATTATATTTAGGTATGATCCTTGTATCCCCAGTCTCTCCCACACCTTTATCATAAATGGGTGTTGAATTTTGTCAAATGCTTTTTCAGCATCTAGTGAGATGATCATATGGTTTTTTCTTTCAGTTTATTTATATGATGGATTACATTGATAGATTTGCGTATGTTGAACCAGCCCTGCATCTCTGGAATGAAGCCGACTTGATCATAATGGATAATTTTTCTAATGTGTTCTTGGATTCAGTTTGCCAGTATTTTATTGAGAACTTTCGCGTTGATGTTCATGAGTGAGATTGGCCTGTAATTCTCTTTCTTGGTTGTGTCTTTGTGTGGTTTTGGTATTAGGGTAACTGTAGCTTCATAAAAGGAGTTAGGCAATGACTCTTCTGTTTCTATATTGTGGAATACATTAAGGAGTATAGGTATTAACTCTTCCTGGAAGTTCTAGTAGAATTCTGCATTGAAACCATCTGGTCCTGGGCATTTTTTGGTAGGGAGCTTTTTGATAACAGCTTCTAATTCTTCACGACTAACAGGTCTATTTAGATTGTTCACCTGTTCTTGGTTCAACTTTGGTATATGGTACTTATCTAAAAAAATGTCCATTTCTTTTACATTTTCCAACTTTGTGGCATATAAACTTTCATAGTAAGATCTAATGATTCTCTGAATTTCCTCTGTGTCTGTGGTTATGTCCCCCTTTTCATTTCTGATCTTATTAATTTGCATGTTCTCTCTCTGCCGTTTGATTAATTTGGATAGGGGTTTGTCAATCTTGTTGATTTTCTCCAAGAACCAGCTTTTTGATTCATTGATTCTTTGGATTGTTTTCTCTGTTTCTATTTTGTTGATTTCAGCCCTCAGTTTGATTATTTCCAGTCTTCTAGACCTCCTGGGTGAATCACCTTCTTTTTTTTCTAGATCTTTCAAGTGTGCTGTTAAGTCTCCAATGTGTGCTTTCTCCGCTTTCTTTAATTGGGCACTTAGTGCTATGAACTTTCCTCTTAGCACTGCTTTCATAGTGTCCCATAGGTTTGAGTATGTTGTGTCTTTGTTTTCATTAAATTCAAGGAAGACTTTAATCTCTTTCTTTATTTCTTCCTTGACCCAGGGGTGATTTAGTAGTTGACTGTTCAGCTTCCATGAGTTTGTTGGCTTCCTGGGGGGAGCATTGTTGTTGAATTCTAATTTTAGTCCATGGTGATCTGACAAGACACAGGTAGTTACTAATATTTTTTTGTATCTGTGGAAGTTTGCTTTGTTACCGAGTATGTGGTCAATTTTCGAGAAGGTTCCATGAGCTGCAGAGAAAAAGGTATATTCTTTCCTATTTGGGTGGAGTGTTCTATAGATGTCTGTTAAGTCCATTTGATTCAATACCTCCAATAAATCTCTCAATTCTCTGTTTGGTTTCTGTCTGATTGACCTGTCCATTGGTGAGAGAGGAGTATTGAATTCTCCTACTATTAGTGTGTGTGGTTTCATGACTGCCTTGAGTTCTAGAAGAGTTTCTTTTATATATGTGGGTGCCTTTATATTAGGAGCATAGATATTCAGGATTGAGACTTCCTCCTGATGAATTGTTCCATTTATGAGTATGAAATGTCCATCTCCATTTCTTCTGATTGATTTTAGTTTGAAGTCGTTTTTGTTAGATATTAGAATGGCCACGCCCGCTTGTTTCTTAGGTCCATTTGCTTGGAAAACCTTTTCCCAACCCTTTACTCTGAGTAGGTGTCTGTCTTTGTGGTTGAGGTGTGTTTCTTGTAAACAGCAGAATGTTGGATCCTGTTTTCGTATCCAATCTCTAAGTCTGTGCCTCTTTATAGGTGAATTGAGTCCATTGATATTAAGTGATATTAATGACCAGTGGTTGTTGACTCCGGTCATTTTTTTTTTTTGGGTAGTAGAGCGTATGTGTTTTTCTTCTTTGATTTGTGCTTGTGAATGGTCGCTAGATGTTCGAGTTATTGTAGGCCGTGTTGGGAATGTTGGATTCCTTCGGTATTGATTTTCCTTCTAATATTCTCTGTAAGGCTGGATTAGTAGCTACGTATTGTTTAAATTTGTTTTTATCCTGGAATATTTTGTTTTCTCCGTTGATAGTGAACAATAGCTTGGCTGGGTATAGTAGTCTGGGTTTGCATCCATGGTCTCTTAGTTTCTGGAGTACCTCTATCCAGGATCTTCTGGCTTTCATGGTTTCCATAGAGAAATCCGGTGTAAGCCTGATAGGTTTACCTTTATAAGTTACTTGACCTTTTTCCTTTGCAGCTCTTAAAATTTTTTTCTTTAATCTGTATGTTTTCTGTTTTTATTATTATATGGCAAGGGGATGTTTTTTTCTGATCCAGTCTATTCGGTGTTCTGTATGCTTCTTGAACCTTCATAGGAATATCGTTCTTTAGGTTGGGAAAGTTTTCTTCTATAATTTTGTTGAATATATTTTCTGGGCCTTTGATCTGCTGTTCTTCTCCTTCTTCAATCCCTATTATTCTTAGATTTGGTTTTTTTATTGTGTCCCAGATTTCCTGAATGTTTTGTGAAGAGAATTTGTTGGATTTGCCGTTTTCTTTGACGAGAGCATTTATTTTCTCTATGGTATATACAGAATCTGAGATTCGTTCTTCTATCTCTTGTATTCTATTGGTTATGCTTGATTCTGTAGTCTCCGCTCGTTTACCTAGGTTTTCCATATCCAGCCGGTTCTCGTTTTGTGTTTTCTTCATTGCCTCCATTTCAGTTTTCAATTCTTGAACTGTTTCCTTTACTTGTTTGATTGTTTTTTCTTGGTTTCTCAGGGTCTCATTCACGGATTTACTTATTTCTTCAAACTTTTTGTTATATTTCTCATCTATTTCTAAACTCATTTCTTCAAACTTTTTGTTATATTTCTCATCCAATTCTTTAAGGGAGTTATTCATATCCTGTTTAAGGGACTCTATTGCTTTCATAATGGCACTTTTTTCCACTTCTTCTGGGTTAAGGTGTTCAAGTCCTTCTGATGTAGGGTCCTTGGGATCTGGTGTTTTCATGTTGTTTTTCAGATTGTTGGATGAGGTTTTGCCTTGGCGTCTGCCCATCTCTTACTTCAAATGTTCTCTATTGAAACTTATGTTAATGGGTCAGGTTCCCTTCTTGGGCAGGGACTTCACTGACAGAATGCCCACCTTTCCTCAGTCAGGCTATTGAAGCAAAGGCACTCCCTCTTTCCGGGATGCGCTTACAATGCAGGCTCAGCTTGCAAGGCAGCTGAGCTGGGGAAATTTTATGGCCCCAGGGGGAAGGGAGAAATATAGGAAATCGTACCTGGATGGGAGCTGGGATGGCAGGCGGGACAGGGTAGCCAGCACTGCAGGGCGACCTGGGTGTCTATGGGTTCGGGAAACGCCAAAGCTCCTCCTCAGCAGGACCCTGTCAAGGCCCGAAGCAAACTCACCCATCTGATGGCCCTCCCACCGATGGTCCTCTGCTAGAAGTCAGGGCCCCTGCTGGATGGCAGCTGGGATGGCGGGCGGGAGGGGGTAGCCAGCACTGCAGGGCGACCTGGGCGTCTATGGGGTTGGGGAGCACCCAAGCTCCTCCTTGCCGGGACCCTGCCACACCGATGGCCCTCTGCTAGAAGTCAGGGCCCCTGCTGGTCAGGAATGTGGCTGAGCTGGCACCTGGTCCACCTGTCCTGAGGGAGGCCTTTAAGACCCAGGAACTGCCTCGAGCCGGGCTGCGCCTAGAGCCCAGGCCCAGCTCGCAAGGCAGCTGAGCTGGGGAAATTTTATGGCCCCAGGGGGAAGGGAGAAATATAGGAATTCCTACCTGGATGGGAGCTAGGATGGCAGGCGGGAGGGGGTAGCCAGCACTGCAGGGCGACCTGGGTGTCTATGGGGTCGGGGAACATCCAAGCTCCCCCTCACCGGGACCCTGCCATGGCCCGAAGCAAACTCACCTCACCGATGGTCCTCTGCTAGAAGTCAGGGCCCCTGCTGGATGGCAGCTGGGATGGCGGGTGGGAGGGGGTAGCCAGCACTGCAGGGCGACATGGGCGTCTATGGGGTCTGGGAGCACCCAAACTCCTCCTCGCCGGGACCCTGCCACACCGATGGCCCTCTGCCCACCGATGGTCCTCTGCTAGAAGTCAGGGCCCCTGCTGGATGGCAGCTGGGATGGAGGGCGGGAGGGGGTAGCCGGCACTGCAGGGCGACCTGGGCGTCTATGGGGTCGGGGAGCGCCCAAGCTCCTCCTCGCCGGTACCCCTCTCAATGGCAATATTTTAACTGATTTATTGTTGTCTTCATTTAAGAGTTTCTACTGCTGTGATGAAACACCTTGAACAAAAACAACTGGGTGAAAAAGGGGTTTATTTGCCTTCAACTTTCACATCACTGTCCATCACTGAAGGAAAACAGGATGGGAACTCGACTAGAACAAGATCCTGAAAGCAGGAGCTGATACAGAGGCCATGAAGGAGTGATGTTACTCTTGACTTGCTCAGTCTGCTGTCATTCAGAAACCAGGACCACCTCCCCAGCAGTGGCAGCAGCCACTGTGGGCTGGGTTCTCCAATGTCCATTCTGTTTAGTAAAACGCCCTACTTTCTTACATATAACCCAATCTTGAGGAGGGTGACATTTTCTCAACTGAATCTCTCCCTTCTCCAGTTAATCTAGATTGTGTCAAACTGACATAAAAACAAAAACTAGGCAGCACAATGGCAAAGCAGCTTTAATTTTTATTATCTGTAATGCCATTTATAATAGAATTTTGTTACATGTAGAGATAATGTATCTTTTCTTTCTATAACTGTTTGACACATATATCTCCAATTTTATATAATCTGACTTATAACTCATTTTCTTACTTCATCAATATTTATCATTGTTTTTCTCTATATATAGATATGTTCTTTAAATTACAAAAGTTTTTATAAATAATCAATATAAATATATATATATATATAAACTCATTTAAAAATACAGTGTGTGTGTATGCTTTATTTTTTTTTAAAGTAGGTCTGTGTTATTATTGTCTCTTACTGATTTTCAAACTATGGCCCCTAAACTAACAGAGAAAGCCATACTTAAGAAGTTAAAGAAAGGCAAATGTATTACCTTTCTCTATAACTAACACCTTTGTTTCATCAAGTTCTCCATGTAATTTGGGTGTATATTAAAATCCTGACACCACTACCAACTGATGACCTTGGTGCTTTAGGGGTCATGCTTGTCCTTTCCCTGGACAAGAAGACTCCCTACTGGCTTTAGCTTGGCAGGGCCATGGAGGTTCAGGATGTGTTGTTGAATCTAAAGCCTCCACTCCCATTAAATATGATTGAATCACTTGTTTATTATATTATCTGTCACTCTCTCTAAAGTGCAAGCTCCACCATGGCAGGGCCTTGTCAGTCTTGTTTAGTGTTTTAATAACACCAGCAGCACAATGTCTGACATGGGGTAAGTTGTGCTCTGTAGATTGTGTATGAAGAGCATATTCTTCTAAGTCTCTGAGAATGGTAATTTGATGAGGGAGAGAAAAAAAATGTCCAAACTTTATCAAATTAACAAAACATTTCTTTTAAATGTAAGATGTTCCATATATCTTTCAGAATGACAAGATGTAAGCTTCATTAAAAGAAAATAATTGTGTTTTGATGAAAGTTGTTTTATCTTCAATTTTCAATTTTATAAACAACTTTTAGTCAATATTTTGTATGAATCACTCAGCTGCTTTTCTGTGAGTTATGTAGTTACAATCCAGCTTTAGAATTATATTGAAATGAATTGAAAAGAGGAACAATTTGACATCTGTCAAAACACCTGTAAAAAACAAATAAAACATGTAAAAACTATATACCTGAAATTAAATAATTACAATTGGTAATTTCTTGTTAAGGCTATAATTTAAAGAACATATAGAACTAGAACTGGCAAGAATTTAGAATCATGTTAACTTATTTTTATGACGTACTTATAGATTGAATTTGTGGTGCAGGAGAATTGTCTGTATTCTGTCAATCATGTTTTAAATAAATGCTGATTGGCCAGGCAGGAGGTGTAGGCGGGAAAAACAGACAGGAAGTGAAAATGATGCAAGGAGAGCAGGAGAATTCTGGGGAGGAGGAAGTTGATTCCTCCACTCCTGCCCAGATCAACAAGGCAGCAGGATGTGAGCTGCCCCACTGAAAAAGGTACTGAGCCGCATGGCTAACATAGATCAGAAAAATGGGTTAATCAAGATGTGAGAGTTAGCCAGTAAGAAGCCTGACCTAACGGGCCAATCAGCTATATAGCTTATAGAGATCTCTTGTGTGATTTTACTTTGGGACTAAACACCTGGGGGAACAGGACAGAAATCCGAACAAGCCAGGCCCCCTCATGTTACAAACTTGAAGGAGTGAAACATGGTTTGAATCAGTTGAATGAAATTTTATTCAGAAGAAGATATTTGAAAGGAAAATGCATACTTTGCTGTGGAAAATATGATGTTTAAAGATAGGATAGTTCAAAGGCACATTTGACTACATAAATACTCACTGATCTACACATGAAGAAAGAATCAACAACTACGTAGAGAAACATAAGTATCTCTTCTTACCCATGATTTTACTTACCTTTACTTTCTTAACATATGACTGATCACAGTCTAAATTACTAAATGGAAAATTCCAGAAACACTCCATCATAAATTTTAAAATGCACACGATTCTAAGTAGTGTGTTAAAAGCTCATATTATCCTTCTGTGTCCCTTCTTGTCTCAATCACATCATTGTACAACATTCATATAAGAAATAACATGTATTGCTTTGGTACTTATTGACCATCTAGTTTGTCATGTCTACTGTTGTTATATCATAAGTTACATGCTTGAGTCGACATTACTGTCTTTAATAATGATCTCCTAATAATTATCTGACTCTGATGATTCAAATATACCAATGAGAAACCATGAAAGTGTTCCTCTAAGAAGTGAAAGTTATTGGTTTAACAAGGTAAGGAAAAGTAATGCTATGATGATGTTGCTAAGAGTTTGTATCTTTGTGAAACTATGAAAAAGAAAAAAAAGCAAATACATGCTAGGAATTTTGTACAGATAATACAACAATGCAGAGAAAGTGTTTGGTTCTATGGAAAAGGAATTAAACCTATACACAGGATACAATATAGAGTTTTATATGATGTTTCGTGAAACCACTGGAAGTCTTAGAATATATCCCTCTAGATTGGGAAGACCCCGGAATTATAAAGTTGCTACCATAATACAGTGCTCTAAATGAGACTACAAGAACCCAGCTTATATATTATTTTGATGTTTCTAATATATTGAAGTTGAGAAAGTTGGTGTTGCAATGAAAGCCAGCAGTTGAATCTTTCTTCTAACCACTTTTTGCCAAGCAAGTTAAGTCTCCAGGTATCAGATGGTCATAAAAATTCCATCTTGTACTGTGCCTATAATTCATTCTCATTGCTGCTATTGATTTTAATAGATGTGTTGGACACAGTTTTATGTATCTTCCAAACCAATCTTAATTTTTGCTTCATTAAATCCTAAAAAGAAATAGGAAAAAATCAGAAAGTAGAGATATACTCTGTAGTTCTTGATTTACCCACAGAAATGAAATATATGAAATAAAGTCTTAATGTCTGAGCAATAATGTGATTATAACATGAGTTCAAAGCATAGAAACTACTACAGCATTGCAATCCACACCCTTCCTTTTCCTACCACCCAGGGAAAAATTATATTTACTCTCTTTACCAGTGAGCTCCATCCAGTCTAAACCAAGGAACATATTTTATTTTATTTTTTTCCTCTTAAAGTTTTCCAAAAAAATAAATAAATAAATAAAATAAAAAGTTTTCCATACACTTATGAAAGTAGCAGATATACTTTTCTTATATTGTAGGCTGTACATTAAATAATTTATATTTAGATATTAAACACTTTACTTATCCCTTTCCTTTTATTCTTTGTATTATCAATTTCTTTAAAAATTTTTCATTTGTTCTTCATTTCTCACAAATTTTCCCCCGCTTTCTTCTCCTTGGCTGCCATCTTGCAGTGCAATGTTATACACATCCGCACATTTTGCTTATAAGGTTCTGAATCTGCTTTGAATAATTGCTGAACCTGGGCTTAAGCACTATGCTATAAACATAAATGTGACTGACCACTAAGAATGCATAAATATTCACATGAGTATGAAGATATTCTAACTCAGCATCTGTGATATTGAGCTACTCATCTCATGACTGTTAAAGAACTTCACTTACTGTATTTATAATCCTTGGAGCTTCAGCCTACAACTCCATTCAAAAACATTCTCTTTGCAACTGTTATCAAGTTTATTGATATTTGACTTTAAGTATGCATGATTGATGTCCTTATTTTTTTTTAAAAAAAAATGCCATGGTTAGGCATATACACCAGAATCTAGGAGCACCATGTGAAAGCTAGACAACAGAATGTCTTTTCTCCATACTGAGAAACACCAACATTTGACTGCAAAGCCCCAACATGCCAGTGAAGAGGCCTCCTTTGTCACCTCAGAGTGAACTAGCAGCGTTGAACTGTATATTAAATGTTTAGCTTCCAGCATCCCAAGAGGAAATATTTTTTTTTTACAAACCTTGATCTATGGCCTTTTGTTACCATGATCCAAGTAAAAATGCAGGATTCACAGAAGCAAATTCAAATATAGACAGACGATTAGTGCAAAGTTCAGAAAAAGGGAGGAATGGTAAATAGGCACAAGATGAAGGATCAGTGATACTTGACTATAAATGCAAATGAAAACCAATATAAACTAGGATTAAGAACCAA
This sequence comes from Myodes glareolus, assembly GCF_982192425.1. Taxonomy (NCBI): domain Eukaryota; kingdom Metazoa; phylum Chordata; class Mammalia; order Rodentia; family Cricetidae; genus Myodes; species Myodes glareolus. The sequence goes on along the minus strand of NC_142037.1, from coordinate 49,599,352 downwards.
ATTAAATGGTAAAGAAATAAAATAAATGCAAGACCTATTAAATGCTGGAAGAAAATATTAACACCTACACGGTGAAGTGGTGAGCAACTGAAATGCTCACAGACTGCTAACATGCTACTTTTCTGCATAGAGCTCACAGGTGAGTACAACAAATATAATGCATTGTACCATATCAATATTTGTATTAATATTTGTCCATGCTGCATGCTCTCAGCATCATTAAATTCATTATCTTATCCTTAGACTTTGACATTACCCAACTTCACATTTTCTAACATCCATCACCAATCTATACTCATGCTAAACCCTTCCATCTTTGTCCCTCTCTTCTTTCCTTCTTACTTGTTTCCTTCTGTGATAAATCCTTCTCCCTTGTTCCCTGGCCTGTTTTATTTTCTAATTAAGTTTGAGCCCGAGTTTAAAGATTTTAAAATTGTCACATCTCCTATACTTTTGCTTATTCCAATACCACTTTGTATTAGAGCCCGAAAACACAGAGTCGTATGAATCATTCTACAATGTCCGAACATTTTACAGTTGTTTTCCTTCTGCGGGTCCATAGTCTCATCCCCTTTAATTGAAGATGTATCTGTTTTATTCATTTGGGTTTTATGTTTTGAGTCTTTCACTTTCATGAGTTAACACTAAATATAATATCTAACTACACCTAGAGGAAGTCATTGAAATACGTACAACGAAACCAAATGCCTAGCACTAAACATGATTATAAAACAAAAGGAAACAAGCAATGAACCCCTAAACTGAATTCAGGAACAGAATCTCTGTGAAGGAATCAGCCTAATGTGTATTTAACAGGTGGGTATTATACTAGAAATCACAGAGCCTAGGGGCCACCATGTAACTCTTCAACTGTCCTTAGAATGTAATCACAGCAATCCTCCCTCTCCTTATAAAAAGGTCTAGACGGGCTTGAAATAAGAGATAAAAAATATATAGCAACTAATTATTTTAGTGTGTGCCTTAATGTGTTTTTATGTCTTACTTAGTTTTTAAGATTTTCATATAATGTTTTTCACTATATTTCTCCCTTCCTCCAACTTCTCCAAGATCCTCTCCTATTTCCCTACCAATCCAATCTCATGTTCTCTTTCTTTTAAAAAACAAAACCAAAACAAATCAAAATACAGCACACATGCAAACATATGTGTTGTCCAACTACTGTTAAGTATAGGAATTGATCTGGAATATAATTGATGGTTTGATTCAAACTGTATTCATATTTAAATAAGACTTACTGTCCTAATGCATCGATGTTAAAAAATCAATTGTACTTCCAAAAAACAGACCTTTTTTGAAACATATTTTTTAAACCTTTTCCCCTTAATCAAAGTAAATTAATTAAATTATTTGTTGATATGAAATAAAGGTTGATACAGATAAACACAGTGAGAAGACTGTACTAGAGGTATTTCATGTATGAACAGAACTCACAGGATTGCTGAGTTACCCAGGGAAAATGTTTATATACAGGTGATATTCATAGATTACAATTTAACATTTCATAATACATAAAATTAAGTATTTGTTTTCTCAAATTTGCAATGTAAATTGAAATTCATAACTTGAAATCATCTTAGTATATATCATTAATACTTTTTATTGTCCAAGAGAGACAAAATATTTCTTAGACAAAGACTTAATTGATTCATGAATTTTATTTTTAGCCTTGTTAAAAAAAAGTCAGTATAAGTAAAAGCTTGATACTAGTTCTTGAACTGGATTATGAAATAAAATTCAATTACTGCTTTCAACATAATCATTCATAAAATGAACCACTTGCTCCTAACTATAAATTTAAGATTATTATCTCAAATACCCTTCTAGAATGCACATAATTACATATACTTATACAAATAAAATGTTTATGTGATATGTTTGTTTCTTTCATGTAACAGTTTTATTAATTTAGTATCATTGTACATGTGTATGTGTGTAGAATGCTTGTGTGAGGACACATGGATCATGGTTGAGGTCAGAGGGAAATCTGTGGAGTTTGTGTTCACCTTCCACCAACGTGTGGGTTGTAATAACTGAAGTCAGGTTATAAAGATGGCATCGCTGGATGGAAAGTACTCTGACATACTAAGTCATGGTGTTGACCTCTGTTTCTTTTCCTTCTTTTCTTAGTTCTTTCTTCCCTTCCTCCCCTTATTTCCTTCATTCCTTTTTTCTTTTTTTCCTTCCTCTCTTTCTTCCAAATGAGGGATTTCAATTAAAAGAATATTATGAGTTTGTGAAACTGAATAAGTTATTTCAAATGTAATGATTTTGGCCCACCATCAGATTTACACATGGTTTCATCACAAACGAAAATTGGATGAGTCGTGTTTAGATTCTATAGCTTAAGTCAGCCTATTTTTAATAAATTAATATAATAATATGATAAAATTACTTTAATATGGCTGGAAATTCCACTAATTTTAAATTTCAACATCATGGTTTCACACTTGAGTTTTATGGTTTAAATGTTAAGCCAGAATCAGATTTTCAGAAACTTTTAAACTGAGTTCAGAGTTCAGAGAGAAAAGTCAACAGTTAAGAGCCCAAGATTCCCTTGAAGAAGGCCTGAGCTGAGGACCACAAACTCAAATGGAGGCTTATACCTGTCTCTTGCATCTTGGAAGTTTCTATAGATTCATTTACTATTTAAATATTTTATTTTCATGTAGTTCATGTTGAATGAAAGATATAAAACTCAACAAAAAGCAAAACTAGAACAATTATGTAATTACAAATATGGTCTCATATGAATTTTCTAATGAGTGCACACATTGTTCTCTTCGTAGTATGCCTTAGTTTCCAATAGTCCCTGAGAAAATTCTTTCAATACAATTTTATTTTCCAGTTATTATTCACAAATACTAGATTATCTATATTAAAATTTTAATAGATAGAGACAAAGGGGCCAAGGACGAAAAAACCATAGCCCACCCACAGAATCAACTAAACAGGACTCATAGTGACTCACACAGACTAGAGTGACGATCATGGCATCTGCATGAGTCTCTGGTAGGTTTGTTGTATACTGGGGTTGTTTAGTTTGCAGTGGTTGTGAGACTCCTAATAGTGGGAATAATGGTGTCTCTGCCTCTTTTGTCTGCTCTTAGTACCGTTTTCTACCTACTGGGTTACCTCGTCCTTCCTTGATATGAGGGTTTGTTTCTAGTCTTATTGCATTTGGTTGATATCACTAAGAAGTTTTCCTTTTTCTGAAGGGAAAGGGAAAAGCAGTAGATTTGAGGGGAAAAGGAGGTGGAGGGGAACTAGGAGGGGTGGACGGAGTGGAGGCTGTGGTCAGGAGATTTTATGAGATTTTATTTTTCATGAGAGAAGAATAAATAAAAAGAAAATATTAAATGTTTTCTCTTAAAATATTTATTCATTATGCTCAAAAAAGCCCTAACCTAAATTAAGTTTGCATAGATTTATGTACATATGCGAGATATAAAATCTTACTGATTAGATTTATGATGATGTGGTAATTTTGTTATCTATTATGATAAATATACTTGATGTGTTATTAAATAGGAGATTCAGTAATGAAAATATGTATTTGATTTTCACCCTTTCAATTACATTTTTTCTTCCTCCCTTTTTGATAAAAAGTACATCTTTTAAAGTCTTAGTAAGGTTTTCAATTAAATTCTACAAAGCTTAGGTCATGTATGAAAGTACTCTTAACCCAACTCTCCTGGATCACATTGCTATCTATTAACACTTTTCTATGTTTTGGTATCATTACATTAGACTTTCCTTTTTAAATAATTTTAAATATTATGCAGAAATTCTATAAGTATTGCTTTCAAAAACATTGATATAGTTATACAATGCAATTGTATTCCACAGTTCAAAATAACTATGTGTATTGTGCATGTGGGGAATTTTAATTTAACCAAATGAAAAAGAAACTAAAATTGTTTGAGATGAGGTACAGTGACTCATTGATCATCTGCATATAGTTTCATAGGTGAGTGTTTATCCAAAGTTATACTTCTGAGGCATTCTCAGTTCTGACTCATAGATTCTTGCCTGTTTGTTTACAATTATTTTGTAGAATCAATTATTGCCAATAATATAATAATTAATCTTTAGAGGATATGTGCAAAATTATACAAACAACATTATGGTTTATCTTGAATACTCCTTCAGTTTATTAATAACCTTATGGGATTACCACTAACTTCTTTTCTTTTCCTTTTTTCCTTTCCTTTCTTTTTCTTCTTTTATTTTCTTTTTTCTTTCTCTCATATATTACATCCAGACTGAAATTTCTTCTCCCTCCCCAGCTAATCTCCCCCTCCACCTCCTGTCTCCCCATATCTACCCCCAGCTGTGGAATAATGTTTTTGTACATGGTCTAGATTTGTCACTTATATTGGTTTAATAAAACACTGACTGTTCACTAATCAGGCAGGAAGTATAGGCAGACCAAACAAACTAGGAGAATTCTGGGAAGAGGAAAGACTGAGACACTGTCACCAGCCACATTCAAAGGAAGCAAGATGAGAATGTCTCACTGAAAGAAAGGTACCAAGCCACATAGCTACATATAGACCAGAATTATGGTTTAATTTAAATCATAAGAGTTAGTTAACAATAATCATGATCTATAGGCCAAAACAGTTTGTTATTTGTAGTGGCATTTAACTTGTATTTTAATAAATAAAGCTTGCCTGAAAATCAGATAAAACAGCCCCACTGGTCAACCTTGTTGCCAGGCAGTGGTAACACACACTTTTAATCCCAGTAGCTGTACTATTTGCTATAGAAACCTAGGGATGCATGTCTTTAATTACAGTGGTGCAGTCTTTAATCACAGAATTTGAGAGAATTTTAAAACAGGAGACAGTTCGCAGGCACGGTCTTATTCTGAGATTCCTGAAGGCAGAATCACCATTTCTAGACTGAGGTAGAGATAAGAGTCAGTGGCTGGCTGTTTTGTTTTTCAGATAATCAGGTTAAACCCCAATTTCTTCTCTGTGTTTTTATTAATTTGTGCTTTAGTGCATAGTAAGATACAATAAGACTAAGCACATACATATCAAGACTGGAGAAGGCAACCCAATAGGAAGAAAAGCATCCCAAAGGCAGTCAAAAGAGTCAGAGACAGCCAAGTCAAAAGAGTAGGAGACAGCCCTATATCACTGTTAGAAGTCCCACAAGAAAACCAAGCTTCCTAGCCATAACATATAAGCAGGAAACCTAGGTCAGACCCCTACCAGTACCCTGATCTCTGTGAGGCCCTGTGAGTCCCCTTCAAGTGATTCTGTGGGCCTTGTTCTTGTGGTGTCAATGACCCTCCGGTTCCTCCGATTCTTACTTCCTCTCCTCTGCAGGACTGCTGGGCTCCACTTAATTTTGGCTGTGGGACTGTGGATCTGCTCCTATCAGCTGCTGGAGGAAGTCATTCTGGTCTTTTTGATGATGACTGTGGGAGGCTCCGGTCACAGATCACTCGGCAGGCAGGACAAACTGTATGTTAAAGGTTTTGTGGCTGGATTGGTGTTCCAATCCCTCCACTTGAGGACTTTCCTGGTTTAAGAAGTTGGCCAGTTCAGGCTCCGTGTCCCCCATTACAATTTGCTAGGGTTACGTTCCACTGAGTTTTCATTTCACTAGGTTTCCACGTTGTTCCCAATATGTCCCTCAATTCCAGTCATTTCTCCCAGTATCTCTCGCCGCACCCAAAGCCCACCTGTCCCCAATCGACCCACAAAATCTATTCTACCTCCCCTCCCCAGGGAGATCTTTGCTTTCCCCCTTAAGTCCTCCTTCTTACTTATCCTTCATGTTTTCCTAACATCATGTGCTTTAAGGCGGAAGGCTCATTCCTTTCTTCGTCGTAGTTAGCTTCCTCTACTTCACAAGCACGGAGCAATCAAACATTGTTCTTCTAATATTATCAAACTTCCAGTGTATTGGGGCATTTCTTCTACTCTTTTGCTGGTGTATCATTTAGTGAATTATCTGAAGATATTGCCGTTAGCCTAATTCTCATCAGTGCCTGTCTCCTTTGTAAGGACTTAATCACCGAATAATTTCCTCGCTGAACTGTGCCTGTTTATAGAGTCCAAAGTAAACAAAATGCAATGTAATCAATGTATATATCCTCATTTTAGTTCCTTTATGATTAGCATTATTTCTAATCACTTGATATAGACCAAAAGCTATTTTCGGATGAATAAAATATTTAGATATGGCATCCCATAATGCATGCAATTATTTTTATACTCATAGAAATTCACTTCATAGCATGATTATTATTTAGCCCTAAATAATTTTATCACAAAGTAATTATTTCAGTCTCTTTGTAGGTGGGTAGGTGCTTTTGTTATCTGTGAGATAAATTATCAAGACTCACCTATTAAAACTGGACATATTTATATATGTCTATATACATTTCCAAGATATTTCCAAATAATATGACAATTTACACTTATATTAAAAAAAAGCTTCAGTGTCCTTGGACATACTTTGCACCCAAGAGGTACTGAAGAGTGTAATTGTGACATTGTGATTCCGGTGTGATAACACATTGTTCCTTTTCTCTACATTACTCTGGAAACTAATGAGTCTGAGAATCTTTTCATTAAAATTTGTTCTTGTATTAATTGCCTCTCCAAGTACTTTGCACATTTTCTAATATTTAGCACCGGTCTTATCGTTTATCAAGTACCATTATAAATTAAAGATAATAACTCCATCTTCAGCATTGCCAGACTCTGGAATAATTCATTTCCTATCCCTGTATTCTGTGCATGTTATTATTTTGTCATATTAACATTTTTTATTAAAGTTTGCCTATCATTTTTAACTTCTGGGTTTCTACTCCTGTTCATGAAGTTTCTGCCATTAATTTGGATATTCACAAAATCTCATTATTTTATCAATTTTATATTTATGAATTAAGTATGTGAATATTTCATTTTCATGTTTATATTTAGTGAAATTGATGGTATTACTATATTTTCTTCTTCATAAAAATAAAAGTGTTCCCAAACCTGCAATTTAGAAAATAATATTTTTGGGGTCACTGAAAGACATTTTTTGCCTCCAAATAAACTAAGGTATATATTGAGGTCTCTTTCTGAATTTCTCATCTTGTTCAATTATTTTGTTTCATTAGTTGATGTAGTTGATAAATTTAATATATGTTCAGATACACAGAAAGAAAAATAACTTCAATCATTTTTATCTAATGATATTGGGGCATTTTTTTTTCTCACATAAAATTGCAGCACTATTTGTAATAGCCAGAACCTGGAATGCTCCTCAATAGAAGAATGGATAAAGAAAGTGTGGCACATATACACTTTAAAGTTCTACTCAGCAGTTAAAGAAAAATGAAATCTTTAATTTTGCATGCGAATGGATAGAAATAGAAAACACTTTACTGAGTGAGATAACCCAGATCCAAGGAGATGAATACAAACCTTTATCCGGCGATGGATGGAGATAGAGACAGAGACCCACAATGGAACACTGGACTGAGCTCCCAAGGTCCAGATGAAGAGCAGAAGGAGGGAGAACATGAGCAAAGAAGTCAGAACCGCGAGGGATGCGTCCACCCACGGAGACGGTGGGACTGATCTAATGGGAGCTCAGCGGAACTGGGTCTGAACGAGCATGTGATCAGACTGGACTCTCTGAATGTGGCTGACAATGAGGGCTGACTGAGAAGCCAATGATAATGGCACTGGGTTTTGATTCTACAGCATGTATTGGCTTTTTGCGAGCCTAGTCTGTTTGGACGCTCACCTACCTAGACCTGGATGGATGGGGGAGGGCCTTGGACTTCGCACAGAGCAGGGCACCCTGACTTCTCTTAGAACTGGAAAGGGAGGTGGGAGAAGGAGTGGGGGAGTGGGAGGGAAATGGGAGGATGGGAGGAGGTGGAAATTTTTAATGAATAAATAAATTTTAAAAAATTAAAATATTGACTCTACATATAATTTTACCATTTAATAAAGGCAAAGCCAAATTTGCACACTCAAAAAAGAAAAAGAAAAATACTGAGATAAAAACACCTCATCAAATGTAGTATCTAACAACTGCTCTGATGCTTTAATTGTAATTTCTTAGGTGTGTACTTAATTTTGGTCAGATGAGATGTTTAAAGTAGTGAGATGAGATTTTAAGGTCATCATTGTGGTCACAGTAAAGTTGAGACAAACCTATGTGACCTGTGTGACCCTGTCTCTAATACAAGCAAACAAATAAATGACAAAATTGTCACAAATATTTTTTACAACAACTAAAGCTCTTAAAATGAATGGTGTTTGAATATAATAACACATTCTGTTTGTATGTTTTCCTTTGGTAGGCTTTGACTTACGTTCTTTGACTATGTAGTATTCATTATAGTCTTTGTTTAAATATTTTAAATGTTTTAAATATAATATTGTACCAATATAGTGTCATACATATGAATTTCTTTTCCTGTGAGCTGTTCTAAAATTAAGAAAATCCTTTCATTTACCATACAATTAGTATAAAATGACATTAATAACCCTTGATTTTAATTTTAATATTTAAGCATGCACCCATTAACAATAAGCAAATTTTTTGTTTTAACGATTTCACCATTTCAAATATTTTGATGTTATATTTTCATGATTGTACTATTTAAAAGATCTTTAACATGTTGACAAAAGCATTCATTTAGTACTGATGTTAGCAAGAAAAATTCTGTCTAGACATTGCTTAAATGTTGACTTTAATAGTAATTATTCTAATATTTAATTTTAGGTTAATTCTCTTATTTTCTTCCTATAATATCATTATCAATTATGGCATAATTTAGCAAATGCTTTTCGCCATTTATAAGATGTTTGTTTTTCGCTTTCATTTTGTTCATAGCATAATGGTATCATTAAATCAAGCACAGTTTATCTTCATGAACAAATCATTCTTAATCACATTTTAGTATAATTCTAACTATTTATGTATTCTTTTAACAAATTATATTAATGGTTTTTTATTGTGAACAATATTTTTGAGACAGTATCTCACTTTGTAGCTCTGGCTCCTTGGGACTTACTATAAGAAAGAGGTTGATCTAGAATTCAAGAGATCCACCTGTCCCTGCTTACTAAGTACTGATGTTAAAGACCTTCATTAAAGTACCTGGCTTTCTTCTGAACTTTTTTTTAACACAAATAATTGTAGTTAGATATTTTGATTTTGAACAGTTTTGATCCCAAAGAGTATTGATCAGAGGTCTGTTTAAGATGGAAGTTGAGATTCTGCCTCTCTAGACCAGAATGAAGGAGATGATGAGAGTAATTAAAAATAGACTCCGCAAAAAGACAAAACAATTTAGAAATCCATAAAGTAAATGAAATGATATCTGAAAGGGGGAGAAAAAGGTAGGCAATGGAGAGATAAGAAGTAAGCTGAGTATAGCTTCAACTACACAGACATTTAAGAAATGAGGAGATAAGAACCTCTTTCCAAATGGTAAACTAGGTGAGACAGAGGTAATCATACCTTGAGAAGAGATCCAATTATCTCTGACCGAGACATCTTTCCTGTTGATAAGACATCCCATGTAAAGCAACTTCAAAAGATAAAGAGCTTATTTGGATTAAGTCCCAAGTTAAAGTCTATCATTATAGGGGAGTAGATAGGAACAAACAGGAATTGAATCAGTCACACCCGCAGTAGAGAGTAAAGGAAGAATTTGTTCATGCATACCTCGTACTCAGCTCACTTTCTACATGCTTCTACAGTTAAAGACCTGAGTACAAGAAATGGTATCACTAAATGTGTAGTGGAACTGTAACTTCAATTAGTTCTGCCAAGACAAATGTTCACAGTCATGCTCATGGGACAACCTGATTTAGAGACAATCATTTTTATTTAAAGTTTATTAAATTATAAAAGTTTCCATTTCCGCCCCTCCTCCCAACACCCTCACTTCCCCCACTCCCTCTCCTCCTCCCTCTCCATCCCTAAGAGTAGTCAGGGTTTCCTGCCCTGTGGGAAGTTAGAGACAATCATTTATTGATGCGCACTTCTCAGCTTATACGACGTTATGCCACGTTGCCAAACTAATCATCACAATGATTTTTAATTAAAGAGGAATTCTTTCAGCAGGCATGAACGTGAAGGGGAAAATCTCACAGTATCATATAATATGACTCAGAAGACAAGAAGCAGGTAGCATCCTGAGAAAGATCATGTTGAACACAGAGCTCCCTTTGATATATGAGAAGAGGAGACAAGTACAGTTCAGGGAGCCTCAATTTGGTTACCGTAAGTTAGGGGTGATGGAAGGCACATGGATTCAGTAATAGAGAACTGAAGGGTTAGACATTAGGAAACCAAGAGGTGCAATTAATGGGAGTCTGTGTTTAAACACAGAGTTGTACAGCAAAAGAGGGTTAATCCCTTGTAGATGAAAAATGGAAAATATATCTCAGCTGAAAATGGTCTTAGCATTTGATAGAACTCAACCTGAGATCCATAGATAGATCAACTTGTAGTGCTACTTAGACATTCATTGCAGTAGAGCACGAAAGTAGTGATGTTTCAGAGATGTGCTAAGTACCAAAAACTGTCTCTCTAACAGGGTGATAAATACAAAATCTTAAATGTTGAAAGACATTTTCTTTACCTGTACCAATTTCAGTTGCTGTCTTCTTGCTTCCACACTCTTAATGCAAAATTTACTGTAATGAAGATGTCTTAAATGGTGAAGATGGGATATTGAAAACTGAAAGGAAAAGTGCCAGCAAAACTAAAAGTCAAACAATTGAAAATAGTGCTGTATACCTTTTCAGTAATCCGAAAAGCTGGGAAAGTGTGTAATGATATTTTTTAAATCACAAAAGCAAATAAATCCTCACCAAGATCACTACCTCCAGCAAAGTTGTTTTAATATAAAAACTGGTGATGCAACGAGGACATTGCAAGAAATGTACAGACAAAGGAATTCAAGGCAACTAAGACATAATGGAAAAAGATAATTAAAGAATATAAAGAATAGAAAAAGAATAGAGTCCCAATGCTGAAAGCAGATAAAAGAACAAATTTATGAAAGGAATATATCAACAAAAGAGAGCTATTGATGACTTCATTATGACAAAACAGCAATATTTAGCTATCCTTAGTACTAATAAGGGAGAAAGAAAAGAACAAACCAAAATTCAATCAAGCAGAAAAACAACCAAGATAATTGCAAGAATTAGTAAGCATCTCTCCACAATATGCCTAAATCTAAGTATTCCCAATTAAAAAATAAGACATTGAATTGTTGAATAGATTAATAAAATGGACCCAATATGTTCTTGTTTCCAAGAAAGAGAACTCACATGGTAAAGATATTCACAGACTGAGAATCTCAGCTTTTGAGTTGCATAACAACTAGACGGAGGTGAAAACAAAGCTCAGAATGCTATTCTGATATCTGACCAACTAGACCTGAAATAAATGAGCACGGATAAAGAAACAATTTATTAATAAATTATAACAACTGTGATAATACCGAATGGTGATGTTCCCGATTTTAATAAACAAATGCTGATATGCATAAAATGATAGGCTGGTTCTGATATAATTCTTGTGTATTTCAATATCCCAATTTCATATTTAGATAAAGCATCCAAAGTTAATATTAGCAAGGAGCTTGAAAGCTAAAAATCTACTGTATACCAATGGGCATAAAAGCAATACATCAAAATGCTCATTTAGCACATAGAGAATATATGCTCTTCTCAGAAACCTATGGAATATTCTCTGAAAGAAATCATGTATTAGGCTACACAGCAAGCCTTACTAAATATAAGAGAAATTGAAATTATTTCTTATAACCTATCAAACGATAGTGAAATAAGAATAGAAATTTATAATAGGAAAAAACTACAGGAACAACCAAATGCATGGATGTGAATGATATATTCTTGAATCAACAGTGAGACACTGATAAATCATTGAGGAAATATTTGAAAAGTAGAATCAACTGAGAATAAGAACACAATTTATGAGAATCAGTTAAGACAGTTTGAACAGGAAAGTTTATAGCTATGAACACACTCATCAAAAATCTAACTTCATGATGTACTTCAAGGTATTGAAAAAAACAACAGGTCAATCCTAAAAGAATAGATGCCAAGAAATAATAAGTCAGAAATCATGATATATAGACTAAAACAGTTATTCAAAGAATCAAGTAAAGAGTAATTTGGGGGATAACAAAAAGCAATATTTATGAAGCTGTAGCAAAGCTAACCAAAAGAAGTAGAGAAGCTATAAATTAACATAACCAGGCTGAAAAGAGGAATCTCATAACAGATTGTTGTAAACTCCAAGAGTTATAAGCTAAGCGTTTGACGATTTTTATCTTCTGAGATCATTGCCTCTAAAAACTTGGAAGGAGATAAAAATGTCCATCCTTGTCATCATTATTCACTATTATTAATTTAGAGCATGAATTTCTAGATGAATCAAAGACAAGAAGAAATAAAAAGAATACCAATTTGAAAAGAAGTTATTTTATTTTTCTTTCATTTTATTCTGTGAGAATTTTACAGTTTCTTTCCCATTCCCTCAACTCCTGTCAAAATTCCCACTCTATAGTCAACCAAGTTAATATTGTATTCTCTCTAAAAACAACAACAGTTACAAAATCATAATGCAAAAACAAAAGAAAAAGTCTAAAGTCTCTAAAATTATGGTGTCTGGTGTTTCTGCTCAAATAAATACTGCTGAATATTGAGCATCGACAGAAATGTGCCTGAAATATGTACAGTTACTCAATAAAATTAATTCTTCCCTCTTCTGAAAGCTATCGTTTATGAATAGCTTCTTGTCAAGGAATGGGATTTTCTGCTTATTTTTACTTCTTTGTGGTAGGATTTTGTCTATCTTGAACTTGTGAAGGTCCTTATTAGTACTCAGGCCTGTAAGGATATTATTATCAAATCTTTTCCTCAAGCCTCTGATCTATACCGAAGAGGTGACAGATTGTAAAAGCCAGAGGTAGTGAAGAATTTACAATAAAAAAAATAGAAAAAAAACAAATAAATGCTTTTTTTTCAACCAGGAGCAGTCAGGTGTACATTTGAACTCAACGAGACTATAGCAGCATTTGCTTGATTTCCTCCTCTTGAAAAATTCTAAAGAATCCTCTAGAAAACTCTTAGAATTGAAAACTATTTTACTAAGTTATATGAGGTAAGCACATTGAAATCCATACCTCTTCTATATATCAGTAATGAACATGTCAAAAAACAAAAGAATCAGAAAAAAAGAGCCAAGTTAAAAGATGACAAAGAAAAAGAAACAGGAAAAACTAAAAATAAGGAAATAAAAGTCTCTCCAATGAAAATTTATTGACACAGAGGAAACAGAAGAGAGAACTACAGAAGAGAAGTTCTTCCATTCTCCTGGATTGGCAGAATTAATACTGTGAAATGCCTATGCTAAAGAAAGCATTCAATGCATTCATCATCAAAATTCAAATTATGTTCTTTATACATTGTGGCATGAATAATAAAAACCCAGTGACAGATAATGGAGTTCAAACTGAAGATTAAATATGTAAGGCAGTCAGCCACTAAAGAGTTCTTACCTCTACCAAGGCTCAGACAAATAAAGGGAGATCCTGTCCTCAGAGTGAGTGTAGACAGCGTACTCACCAATAAACCTCAGACTGAGACTGAGACCCTGAACCCTCGTCTCCACCTATTTTATATTCCTCTCTAGTGCTGGAATTAAAGTTGTGCACCACCACCACCACCTGGTCTCTGTGGTTAACTAGTGTGATTCTGGGATTAAAGGTGTGTACCACCACCACCTGGCCTGTATGGTTGACTAGTGTGGCTAGCTTTGCACTCTGATCTTCAGGCAAGCTTTATTTATAAAATACAAAAAAAAAAAACCACATCACTATATTACATAACAAAAGAAATCTTAAAATTCACATGAAGGCACAAATAATTATTAATAGCCCAAACTATCCTAAAGAGGAAGGTCAACATTAGAAGTAGCATGGTACCTCAAATTAAACAACAAAACAAAAGGGGAAAAAAACCCTCTATTTTAAACAAACATTTCCAGAATATAGATTTAAAAAGGGCAGGCTTGAACAAATGTTTCCAGTAAATTTGGTTAAATTTGGTCACCTGCAAGGAATTTGACCTCTGTCCCTCATGCCACAAAAACACTAATACAACATGAATCTAAGACTTTCGTATATGACCTTCATGTTAGAAACTGCTAACGGAAAGTATTGGAGAAATCCACCCTAGTACAGTCATAGTCCAAGACTTTCTGAAAAGGATTAAGCTAGCACATGAAATAGTCCCAAGAATGATGATGTGGGATTACATGACATTAAAAAGACACACATAGATTCTGCAGGGGCTGCTTCACCCTGCTAAGCCCTCTCTCCTCCTATCCTGTCCCAGCTTTCACCCAGGAACTGTTCCCTTCTTCCTCCCTTCCTCAGAGGCCATAAAATCCCCCAGCTCAACCTGTTTGGGCTCTGGGATGGGGTGGTGAGTGCAACCCGCCACTCACCACCTTTGTTTTAATAGCCTTTGTTTTAATAGCCTACCTGCAGCAAGGTAGGCCTTTTGTCAGTGAGATTCCTGGCCAGCAAGGGACACTGATCCTGTAGCTGAAGATCCATCAGAGAGCAAGGTCCCTGGCCAACAAGGGAACCTGACCCTGTACCAGAATATCCATTGGAGAGCATCTGAAGGAAGAGATGGGCAGGCGCCAAGGCAAGAATTCCTCCAATAATCTGAAAAACAACATGAAAACACCAGAACCCAGCGATCTTACAACAGAAGGACTTGAACACCCTATTCTGGAAGAAGTGGAAAATAGTGTCATTTTGAAAGCAATAGAGTCCCTTAAACAGGATATGAATAACTCTCTTAAAGAAATGGAAGAAAGTATAAAAAAATTTTGAAGAAATAAGTAAATCCGTAAACGACATCCTGGAAACCAAGAAAAAACAATCAAACAGGTAATGGAAACAGTTCAAGAATTGAAAACTGACCCTTCATCTGACGATAGATGGAGATAGAGATGGAGACCCACATTGGAGCACTGGACTGAGCCCCCAAGGTCCAAATGAGGAGCAGAAGGAGGGCGAACATGAAAAAGGAAATCAGGACCACAAGGGATGCGTTCACCCTCTGATATAAGGGGACTGATCTAATGAGAGCTCACCAAGGCCATCTGGACTGGGACTGAATGAGCATGTGATCAAAGCGAAGTCTCTGAATGTGACTGACATGGTGGCTGACTGAGAAGCCATTGACAATGGCACTGGGCTTGTTTTGTCTGCATGTACCGGCTTTTTGGGATCCTAGTCTGTTTGGATGCTCACCTTCCTAGACCTGGAGGGAGAGGGGAGGAACTTGAACTTCCCACAGGGCAGGAAACCTTGACAGCTCTTAGGGCTGGAGAGGGAGGAGGAGAGGGAGTTGGGGGGAGGAGGAGAGGGAGTGGGGTGTAACATGAAGGGCCGGCTAGCTTGGGTTTTCTATCCCACCCGGTACCCTACAGCCGGCAAGCCCAAAGTAAATCACACACAAGACTCCATAAGATTATAAACTGATTGGCCCATTTGGTCAGGCTATTTATTAGTTCTTATAACTTTTATTACCCCATTATCCTTATCTACCTTAGCACATGGCTCAGTACCTTTTCCAGCGGGGCAGCTTACATCTTTCCTCTCCGGTGGTCTGGGCAGAACTGCAGAGGGAGCTTCCTAGAATACTCTCAGTCTCTTTGCTCCACCTCTACTTCCTGTCTGGCTTTCCTGCCTATACTGCCTGCCTGGCCAATCAGCGTTTTATTAAAATATGATTGACAGAATACAGATAATTCTCCCGCACCAGTGGGGGAAAAGGGAGGATATGGGGAGGAGGGGAGGAAGTGGAAGTTTTTTTAAAAAAATAAAAATTTATTTAAAAAAAAAGAATTGAAAACTGAAATGGAGGCAATGAAGAAAACACAAACCAAAGGCTGGCTGGATACGGAAAATCTAGGTAAACGAACAGAGACTAAAGAAACAAGCATAACCAATAGAATATAAGAGAAAGAAGAACAAATCTCAGATTCTGAAGACACCATAGAGAAAATAAACCTTCTAATCAAAGAAAATAGCAAATCCAACAATTTCTCATAACGAAACATTCAAGAAATCTGGGACACAATAAAAAGACCAAACTTAAGAAAAATAAGGGTAGAAGAAGGAGAAGAATTGCAGATCAAAGGCCCAGAAAATATATTCAACAAAATTATAGAAGAAAACTTTCCCAACCTAAAGAACGATATTCCTATGAAGGTTCAAGAAGCATACAAAACACCTAATATACTGGATCAGAAAAAAAAATTCCCTCGCCATATAATAATCAAAACTCAAAACATTCAGATTAAAGAAAGAATATTAAGAGCTGCAAAGGAAAAAGGTCAAGTAATTTATAAAGGTAAACCTATCAGACTTACACCGGACTTCTCTATGGGAACCATGAAAGCCAGAAGGTCCTGGATAGAGGTACTGCAAAAACTAAGAGATCATGGATGCAAGCACAGACTACTATACCCAGCCAAGCTATCGTTCACTATCAATGGAGAAAACAAAATATTCCAGGATAAAAACAAATGTAAACAATGCGTAGCCACAAATCCAGCCTTACAGAAAGGAATAGAAGGAAAATCGCAACCCAAGGAATCTAACATTGCCAACACTGCCTACAATAACTCAGATGTCTAGCGACCCTTGAAAGCACAACTCAAAGAAGGGAAACACACACTACTACCCCCCAAAAAAAGAACAAAAAGAAAATAACCGGAGTCAACAACCACTGGTCATTAATATCACTTAATATTAATGGACTCAATTCACCTATTAAAAGGCACAGACTTAGAGATTGGATACGAAAACAGGATCCAACATTCTGCTGTTTACAAGAAACACACCTCAACCACAAAGACAGACATCTACTCAGAGTAAAGGGTTGGGAAAAGGTTTTCTAATCAAATGGACCTAAGAAACAAGCGGGTGTGGCCATTCTAATTTCCAACAAAATTGACTTCAAACTAAAATCAATCAGAAGAGATGGAGACAGACATTTTATACTCATAACAGGAACAATTCATCAGGAGGAAGTCTCAATCCTGAATATCTGTGCCCCTAATATAAAAGCACCCACTTATGTAAAAGAAACACTTCTAGAACTCAAGGCAGTCATCAAACCACACACACTAATAGTAGGAGACTTCAACACTCCTCTCTCACCAATGGACAGGTCAATCAGACAGAAACCTAACAGAGAAATAAGAGAATTAATAGAGGTAATGAATTAAATGAACTTAACAGACATCTATAGAACATTCCACCCAAATAGGAAAGAATATACCTTCTTCTCTGCAGCTCATGGAACCTTCTTGAAAATTGACCACAAACTCGTTAACAAAGCAAACTTCCACAGATACAAAAAAATATGAGTAAATGCCTGTGTCTTGTCAGATCACCATGGAATAAAGTTAGAATTCAACAACAATTATGACCCCAGAAAGCCTGCAAACTCATGGAAGCTGAACAGTCAACTACTGAATCATCCCTGGGTCAAGGAAGAAATAAAGAAAGAGATTAAAGTCTTCCTTGAATTTAATGAAAATAAAGACACAACATACTCAAACCTATGGGACACAATGAAAGCAGTGCTAAGAGGAAAGTTCATAGCACTAAGTGCCCAATTAAAAGAAATGGTGAAAACACACATTGGAGACTTAACAGCACCCCTGAAAGCTCTAGAAAAAAAAAGAAGAAGATTCACCAAGGAGGAGTAGAAGACTGGAAATAATCAACCTGAGGGCTGAAATCAACAAAATAGAAACACAGAAAACAATCCAAAGAATCAAGGAAACCAAAAGCTGGTTCTTGGAGAAAATCAACAAGATTGACAAACCCCTAGCCAAACTAATCAAACGGCAGAGAGAGAACACACAAATTAATAAGATCAGAAATGAAAAGGGGGGGTATAACCACACACACAGAGGAAATTCAGAGAATCATTAGATCTTACTACAAAAGCCTGTATGCCACAAAATTGGAAAATGTAAAAGAAAAGGATATCTTTTGAGGTAAGTTCCATATACCAAAGTTGAACCAAGACCAGGTGAACAATCTAAATAGGCCTGTTAGTAGCGAAGAAATAGAAGCTGTTATCAAAAACCTCTCTATCAAAAAAGCCCAGGACCAGATTGTTTCAAAGCAGAATTCTACCAGAACTTCGAAGAAGAGCTGATAACTATACTCCCTAAGGTATTTCACAATATAGAAACAGAAGAGTCATTGCAAAATTCTTTTTATGAAGTTACAGTTACTCTGATACCAAAACCACACAAAGACACAACCAAAAAAGAGAATTACAGGCCAATCTCACTCATGAACATCGATGCAAAAAAAAGCCCAGGACCAGATGGTTTCAATGCAGAATTCTACCAGAACTTCCAGGAAGAGCTAATACCTATACTCCTTAATGTATTTCACAATATAGAAACAGAAGAATCATTGCCAAACTCTTTTTATGAAGCTACAGTATCCCTGATACCAAAACCACACAAAGACACAACCAAGAAAGAGAATTACAGACCAATCTCACTCATGAACATTGACGCAAAAATACTCAATAAAATACTGGCAAACCGAATCCAAGAATACTTTAGAAAAATTATCCATTATGATCAAGTGGGTTGCATCCCAGAGATGCAGGACTGGTTCAACATATGCAAATCTATCAATGTAATCCATCATATAAATAAACTGAAAGAAAAAAACCATATGATCATTTCATTGGATGCTAAAAAAGCATTTGACAAAATTCAACACCCCTTTATGATAAAGGTGTTGGAGAAATTGGGTATACGAGGATCATACCTAAATATAATAAAAGCAATATATAGCAAGCCGACAGCTAGCATCAACTTGAACGGAGAGAAACTCAAAGCCATTCCACTAAAATCAGGAACACGACAAGGTTGTCCACTCTCTCCATACCTCTTCAATATAGTGCTTGAAGTTCTAGCAATAGCAATAAGACAACATAAGGAGATCAAGGGGATTCGAATTGGAAAGGATGAAGTTAAACTTTCATTATTTGCAGATGATATGATAGTGTACATAAGCGACCCCAAAAACTCTACCAAAGAACTCCTACAGGAGAAAAACACCTTTAGTAACGTGGCAGGATACAAGATCAACTCCAAAAAATCAGTTGCCCTCCTATACACAAAGGATAAAGAAACAGAGAGGGAAATCAGAGAAACATCACCTTTCATGATAGCCACAAATAGCATAAAATATCTTGGGGTAACTCTAACCAAGGAAGTGAAAGACCTATTTAACAAGAACTTTAAGTCCTTGAAGAAAGAAATTGAGGAGGATACCAGAAAATGGAAAGACCTCCCCTGCTCTTGGATTGGGAGAATCAACATAGTAAAAATGGCAATTCTACCAAAAGCAATCTATAGATTCAATGCAATTCTCATCAAAATTTCATCAAATTCTTCACAGACCTTGAGAGAACACTAATCAAGCTTATATGGCAAAACAAAAAACCCAGGATAGCCAAAACAATCTTATACAATAAAGGAACTCCTGGAGGCATTACCATCCCTGACTTCAAACTCTATCACAGAGGTACAGTATTGAAAACAGCTTGGTATTGGCATAACAACAGGGAAGTCGTCCTATGGAATCAAATAGAAGACCCGGGTATTAACCTACAAACTTATGAACACCTGATATTCAACAAGGGAGCTAAAGGTATACAATGGAAGAAGGAAAGCATCTTTAACAAATGGTGCTGGCATAACTGGATGTCAACCTGTAGAAGAATGAAAATAGATCCATATCTATCACCATGCCCAAAACTCAGGTCAAAATGGATTAAAGACATCAACATTAATCCGACCACTTTGAACCTGATAGAAGAGAAAGTGGGAAGTAATCTACAAGATATAGGCACAGGAGACCATTTCCTAAGCAGAACCCCAGGAGTGCAGAAAATAAGAGAAACAATGAATAAATGGGACCTACTGAAACTGAGAAGCTTCTGTAAAGCAAAGGACACTGTCAGTAAGACAAAAGACTGCCTTCTGACTGGGAGAAGATCTTCACCAACCCCTCATCAGACAAAGGTCTGATCTCCAAAATATACAAAGAACTCAAGAAACTAGACACTAAAACTCTAATTAACCCAATTGAAAAATGGGGTACTGAACTGAACAGAGAATTCGCAGCAGATGAACTTCGAATAGCCAAAAGGCCTTAAGGTCATGCTCAACATTCTTAGTGATCAGGGAAATGCAAATCAAAACAACTTTGAGATATCATCTTACACCTGTCAGAATAGCCAAACTCAAACCCACCAATGATATCCTATGCTGGAGAGGATGTGGAATGAGGGGAACACTCATCCATTGTTGGTGGAAATACAAACTTGTGCAGCCACTGTGGAAATCAGTGTGGAAATCAGGAAACTGGGAGTCAACCTCCCTCAGGACCCAGCAATTCCACTCTTGCGAATATACCCAAGAGATGCCCTAACATACTACAAAAGCGTTTGTTCAACTATGTTCATAGCAGCACTATTTGTAATAGCCAGAACCTGGAAACAACCTAGGTGCCCCTCAATGGAAGAATGGTTAAAAAAGGTGTGGAACATATACACATTAGAGTTTTACTCAGCGATAAAAAACAATGACATCTTCAATTTTGCATGCAAATGGATGGACATAGAAAACGGCTTTACTGAGTGAGGTAAGCCAGACTCAAAAAGAGGAATATGGTATGTATTCACTCATAAGTGGATTCTAACCATAATTAAAGGTCTTTGGGCCTATTATTCGTGATCCTTGAGAAGCTAAAAAAAAAAGGTGAACCTGATGAAAATCATGTAGCTATCCTCCTGGAGATTGGAAATAGACAAGAGTCCCAGAACCTTCTTCTGGCGATGGATGGAGATAGAGACAGAGACACACATTGGAACACTGGACTTAACTCCCTAGGCCCAAACAAGAAGCAGAAGGAAAGAAAACGTGAGCAAAGAAGGCAAGACCAGAGGGAACCTTCATCCGACGATGGATGGCAATACAGACGGATACCCACATTGGAGCACTGGACTGAGCCCCCCAAGGTCCAAATGAGGAGCAGAAGGAGGAAGAAAATGAAAAAGGAAAACAGGACTGCGAGGGGTGCGATCACCCACTGATACAAGGGGAGTGATCTAATGAGAATTCACCAAGGCCAGTTGGACTGGGACTGAACGAGGACGTGATCCAACCAGATTCTCTGAATGTGGCAGGATTCTCTGAATGTGGCTGGCCTGGAGTCTTTCTGAAGAGCCATTGACAATGACACTGGGACTTGTTTCCTCTGCATATACTGGAGTTTGGGGATCCAGTCTGTTTGGATACTCACCTTCCTGGACCTGGAGGGATGGGGGAGAAACTTGAACTTCCCACAGGGCGGGAAACCCTGACTGCTCTTAGGGATGGAGAGGAAGGAGGAGAGGGAGTGGGGAGAGTGGGGGGGGGTGTTGGGAGGAGGGGCAGAAATGGAAACTTTTATAATTTAATAAAATTAGTTTCTCATAAAAAATTCTCAATAAAATACTGGCAAACTGATTCCAAGAACACATTAGAAAAAATATCCATTATGATCAAATAGGCTTCATCCCAGAGATGCAGGGCTGATTCAACATATGCAAATCTATCAATGTAATCCATCATATAAATAAACTGAAAGAAAAAAACCATATGATCATTTTATTAGATGCTAAAAAAGCATTTGACAAAATTCAACACTCCTTTATGATAAAGGTCTTGGAGAGATTAGGGATACATGGATCATACCTAAATATAGTAAAAGCTATTTACAGCAACCCGACAACTAACATCAAATTAAATGGAGAGAAACTCAAAGCCATTCCACTAAAATCAGGAACACGACAAGGCTGTCCACTCTCTCCATACCACTTCCATATAGTGCTTGAAGTTCTAGCAATAGCAATAAGACAACATAAAGGGATCAAGGGGATTCGAATTTTAAAGGAAGTAGTTAAACTTTCATTATTTGCAGATGATATGATAGTGTACATAAGCGACCCCAAAAACTCTACCAAAGAACTTCTATTGCTAATAAACACCTTTAGTAATGTGACAGGATACAAGATCAACTACAAAAATCAGTTGACCTCCTATACACAAAGGATAAAGAAATAGAGAGGGAAATCAGAGAAGCATCACCTTTCATGATAGCAAATAGTATAAAATTATATACAAATGGTATAAAATATCTCGGGGTAACTCTAACCAAGGAAGTGAAAGACCTATTTGACATGAACTTTAAGTCTTTGAAGAAAGAAATTGAGAATAGGAGAAAATGGAAGGATCTCCCTTGCTCTTGGATTGGGATGGTCAACATAGTAAAAATGGCAATTCTACCAAAAGCAATCTATAGATTCAATGCAATTCTCATCAAAAGCCCATCAAACTTCTTCACAGACCTTGAGAGAACAATAATCAACTCTATATGGAAAAACAAAAAACCCAGGATAGCCAAAACAATCTTATAAAATAAAGGTACTTCTAGAGGCATTACCATCCCCAACTTCAAACTCTATTACAGAGCTACAATATTGAAAACAGCGTGATACTGGCATTAAAACAGAGAAGTAGACCTATGGATTTGAATAGAAGACCCGGATATAAACCCACAAACCTATGAACACCTGATTTTCGACAAGGGAGCTAAAGGTATACAATGGAAGAAGGAAAGCATCTTTAACAAATGGTGCTGGCATAACTGGATGTCAACCTGTAGAAAAATGAAAGCAGATCCATATCTATCACCATGCACAAAACTCAAGTCCAAATGGATTAAAGACCTCAAGATTAATCTGACCACATTGAACCTGATAGAAGAGAAAGTGGGAAGTAGTCTACAAGACATGGGCACAGGAGACCACTTCCTAGGTAGAACCCCAGTAGCACAGACAATAAGAGAAACAATGAATAAATGGGACCTTCTGAAACTGGGAAGCTTATGTAAAGCAAAGGACACCGTCACTAAGACAAAAAGGCAACCTTCTGACTGGGAGAAGTTCTTCACCAACCCCTCATCAGATAAAGGTCTGATCTCCAAAACATACAAAGAACTCAAGAAACTAGACACTAAAACTCTAATTAACCCAATTGAAAAATGGGGTACTGAACTGAACAGAGAATTCTCAACAGAAGAACTTTGAACAGCCAAAAGACACTTAATAGCAATCAGGGAAATGCAAATCAAAACTACTTTGAGATACCATCTTACATCTGTCAGAATAGCTAAAATCAAAAACACCAATGATATCCTATGCTGGAGAGGATGTGGAGTGAGGGGAACACTCATCCATTTTTGGTTGGGATGCAAACTTGTACAGCCACTGTGGAAATCAGTGTGGCGGTGTCTCAGGAAACTGGGAGTCAACCTCCCTCAGGACCCAGCAATTCCACTCTTGCGAATATACCCAAGAGATGCCCTATCATACTCCAAAAGCATTTGTTCAACTATGTTCATAGCAGCACTATTTGTAATAGCCAGAACCTGGAAACAACCTAAGTGCCCCTCAGTAGAAGAATGGTTAAAAAAGGTGTGGAACATACACACATTAGAGTTTTACTCAGCGGTAAAAAACAATGACATGTTGAATTTTGCATGCCAATGGATGGAAATAGAAAACGATTTACTGAGTGAGATAACCCAGATCCAAAAAGAGGAATATGGTATATACTCACTCATAAGTGGATTCTAGCAATAATTAAAGGTCTTTGAGCCTATAATTCGTGATCCTAGAGAAGCTAAATAAGAAGGTGAACCTGAAGAAAATCATATAGTTATCCTCTTGGATATTGGAAGTAGACAAGATTGCCAGGAAAACTTGGGTGCACGGGGGGTGGGGTGGGTGATGTAAGGGGAGATGGGTAGAGAGAAGGGAGGAGGGGAAGATTCGGGAAAAATTATGGGAATGGGATGTGTGGGATGGAGGAAGGATGGATATGGGAGCAGGGAAGTAAATATCTTAATTAAGGGACCCATTTTTGGGTTTGTAAGAGACTTGATTCTATAGGGGTTCTCAGGTCCAAGGAGAGGTCTCCAGATTGTTCCTTTGGCAGCAGAGAAGAAGATGCCTGAACTTGCCTTGTCCCATAGCCATACTGATCTTGCATATCACCATAGAACCTTCATCTGGCGATGGATGGAGATAGAGACACAGAACCATATTGGAGCACTGGACTTAACTTCCTAGGTTCAAATGAGGAGAAGGAGGGAGAACGTGAGCAAGAAAGTCAGGATCACGAGGGGTGTGTGCACCCACTGAGAAGGTGGGACTGATCTAATGCTAGCTCACCAAGGCCAGCTGGACTGGGACTGATGGAGCATGTGATCAAACCAGACTCTCTGAATGTGGTTGTCAATGAGGGCTGAGTGAGAAGCCAAGGACAATGGCACTGGGTTTTTATTCTACTGTATGGACTGACTTTGTTGGAGCCTGGTTTGTTTGGATGCTCACCTTTATAGACCTGTATGGGGGGGGGGACCTTGGACTTTCCACGGAGCAGGGAACCCTGACTGCTCTTAAGACTAGAGAGGGAGGGAGAGGTTGGGAAGGGGAGGTGGGTAGGGGGAGGGAAAATGGAGGCAGGAAAGAGGTGGACATTTTTAATAAATAAATAAATAAATAAATATATATTTTAAAAGGCACACATACTAGAGAAGACAGTCATGACAGACAACATGCAGGATGGGTTTAAAAAGTCATAACTGCAAGTTGCAAAGGGTTAGGAAGATTTCCAAAGACAAAACTACAAATGCCCATTAAACATTTAAAAAGAAAAAAAGATCCACCTGTTTAACAACCAGGAAACTGAAAACTCATAGGCTCTCAATTTTTCAAATTTCATCTTGTATAATATAAATTGGTAGTGTCACTGTTAAGAACAGTATGGGACTGTTTCTGAAGCAGCAGGAGAAGAAGAAAGAGGAGAAAGGATCAAAAAGATCAATTCCATTGACCTATGTGTTTCTGTTTTTATGGAAATGCTATGTGGTTTTATTACTATAGCTATGGAATACAAGTTGCAATCGGGGATGGTGATACCTCCGGCATGTTTTTTTTTTCTAATTTTTATTAAATTTTAAAATCTTTTTTCATTTCCGCCCCTCCTCCCACCACCCTCCCACTCCCCACACTCCCTCTCCTCCTCCCTCTCCATCCCTAAGAGCAGTCAGGGTTTCCTGCCCAGTGGGAAGTTCAAGTTCCTCCCGCCTCCCTCCAGGTCCAGGAAGGTGAGTGTCCAGACGGACTGGATCTGCAAAATCCAGTATATGCAGAGAAAACAAGTCCCAATGCCATTGTCAATGGCTTTTCAGAAAGACTCCGGCCAGCCACATTCAGAGAATCTGGTTGGATCACGTCCTCGTTCAGTCCCAGTCCAACTGGCCTTGGTAAACTCTCATTACATCCGTCCCCTTGTATCAGTGAGTGATCACATCCCTCACAGTCCTTATTTCCTTTTTCATTTTTTTCCTCCTTCTGCTCCTCATTTGGACCTTGGGGGGCTCAGTCCGGTGCTCCATTGTGGATCTCCATCTGTATCGCCATCCATCGTGGGATGAAGGTTCTCTCTGATCTTGCCGTCTTTGCTCAGGTTCTCTTTCCTTCTGCTTCTCGTTTGGACCTAGGGAGTTAAGTTCAGTGTTACGATGTGGGTCTCTGTCTCTATCTCCATCCATCGCCAGATGAAGGTTCTATGGTGATAAGCAAAATATTCATCAGTATGATTATGGGCCTAGGGCATTTCAGACACCCTCTCTTCTGCCCAGAGAACAATCTGGGGATCTCCTTGGACCTGTGATCCCATTTATAGTCAAGTCTCCTGTAAACCCTAAGATGACTCCCTTAGTTGAAATATATTCTTCCCTGATCTCATATCCATCCTTCCTCCCTCCCCCCATCCCAGTCCACCTAGCTTTCCCCATTCCTCCCCTACTCCCTTCTCTCTAACCCTCTCCCCTTCCAACAACCATCCCACCCCCCCACCATGCACCCGAGGTTACCTGGGACTCTTGTCTATTTCCGATCTCCAGGCAGATAGCTACATGATTTTCATCAGGTTCACCTTCTTATTTAGCTTCTCTAAGATCACGAATAATAGGTTCAAAGACCTTTAATTATGGTTAGAATCCACATATGAGTGAATACATACCATATTCCTCTTTTTGGGTCTGGCTTACCTCACTCAGTAAAGCGTTTTAGGATTGCTTTTATTTACGCTGGGTTTTCTGTTTGTTTGTTTTTCTGCATGAAGTTGATATTTATTGTTTATAAGTCTGTGAAGAATTATGTTTGAATTTTGTTGGCGGTTGAATTGAACCTGCAGATTGTGTTCAGTAGGGTAGCCATTTTTATAATGTTAATCCTACTGATTCATGAGCATGTGAGATCTTTCTATTTTCTAATATCTTCCTTATTTCTTTTTCCATAAATGCTTGAAATTTTTGTAATACAAGAATTCGCTTCCTTGGTTAGAGCTCCCCCAAAATATTTTATATTATTCGAGGTGTTTCTGAAGAGTGTGGCTCCCTCAATTATTTTTCCTCAGTCCTTTTGTCTTTACCAGGACTACTCACATTTTTTAAAGTTAATCTTGTATCTAGCTACTTCATACAGGGTATTTATCAATTGTAGGAGTTACCTTGTAGAATTTTGGGGATTCACTTATGTATAATATCATATCATTTGCAAATAATAATACTTTTACTTCTTCCTTTCCAATTTGTATCAAATTTATCTTCTTCAGTTGCCTTATTGCTCTAGGTAAAATTTCAATTACTATAGCTAGGGAGAGAATGGACAGCCTTGTCTTGTTGCTGATTTTAGTGGATTCACTTTGATTTTTTTCTCCCCTTATTTTGATGTTGGTTATAGACTTGCTCTAAATTGTTATAATGCTTAGGTGTGTCCCTTGTATTCCTAATCTCTCCAGTACTTTTATCTTGAAGGGTTATTGGATTTTGTCAAAGGCTCTTTAAGCATCTACTTTTTTTTCTTTTAGTTTGTGTATATAGCAGAATACAATGACTGATTTTCATATGTTAAATCATTCCTGCATCATCAGAATGAAATATAGTTGATTATGGTAGGTGATCTTTTTGATATATTCTTGGATTCAGTTTTTAAGTATTTTACTTAGTATTTCTGCATCTATGTTAATAAAGCAAATTGGTCTGTAATTCTCTTTCTTTGCTGAATCTCTTTGTGGTTTGGATATTAGGATGACTGTCATCTCATAAAATGACCTGGGTAAAGTTCTTACTCTTTCTATTTTTGGGATGATTTGGGGAATATTGGTATTAGCTCTTCTTTGAAAGAATGGTAGAATTCTGTGATAAAAACTTCTGTCCCTGGTACCTATCGAGAAAACTTTCCATTTCTTTTATATTTTCCAGATTGGATAAGTTGTTTTTGAAGTATGTCCTTGTGATCTTACTTTCCTAAGTGTCTGTTTGTGTGCCCCTGTTTTCTTGTCTGATTTCATTAATTTGGATATTTTTTCTCTGTCTTTTAGTTAGTTTAGATAAGGGACTGTATATCTTGTTAATTTTCTCAAAGAACCAAGAGTTTGCTTATTGATTCTTTATATTGTTCTCTTCATTTGTATATTATTGTCTTCATACCTCAATTTGATAATTTTTTGTCATTCACTCCTTTTGGGTGTGCTTACTTCTCTGTTCTAGAGCTTTCAGGAGGTCTGTTAAGTTGCTAGTATGAGATCTCTACATTTTTTTTTAATATAAGAACTTAGCACTAAGACTTTTCCTATTACCAACACTTCCATTGTGTCCCAAGTGTTTGTTTGTGATGTGTATCATTTTCACTGAATTCTGGAAAGTATTTAATTTCTTTTTTATTTATGTCTTGACTAGTTTTTCATTCTGTAGAGAGTGGTTCAGATTCCATGATTTTGTATGTTTTCTGTCTTTCTGTTGTTGATATCTAGTTTTAATCCATGAGTTTGATAGAATTCAGCGTTTATTTCAATTTTCTTTTATCTACTGAGATTTGCCATGTGACTGAGTATGTGGTCAGTTTTGGAGAACATTCCATGCGGTTCTTATAAAAAAAGCTTAATTTTTGTGTGTTTGGTTGGAATTGTTTGTAAATATCTGTTGCATTCATTTGGTTTATAATGTCAATTAGCTCCAGCAGTTCTCTGTTTAATTTTGTCTAGATGATCTGTCAGTTGTAAGAGTGGGGTACTATAGATTTCCACTGCCAGTCTCTGAAGGGCAATGTGTAGTTTAAGTTGTAGTAGTATTTATTTTAGATAATGGGATGTCCTTGTGTTTGTAACATGGATATTTAGAATTAGAATGTCATCTTTGTGGATTTTTCCTTTGATGAATATGTAGTGCCTTTCCCTATTGCTTTTGAATGAGTTTGGTTTGAAGCCATTTTTTTATATTAAAATAGCTATTGTAGCACTCTTCTTAGGTCCTTGTTAGGGTGACTTCTGCTGTGGTCTAGCTACATCAGGTTCATATGTTCCAAGGCAGGGACTTGGAATGTTAGGTAGGAGGAAGAGAGATAAAAGAGAAACACAGAGACACAAAATAGTAACAGGAGGGAAATTAAGCGAATACTGAATGCTGAATTCTGAGTTCTGAGTGTGTGTGTGTGTGTGTGTGTGTGTGTGTGTGTGTGTGTGTGTTTGTATTTTGTCAATTATTTTTTTTTCTACCCTTGGGTCTCTGAACAACCCAGCTTCTGAATCCTCACCATCTGGACATTAACTGGCTTGATTTCCCTCTTGTGATGTGGTCATCAGGTCAGCCCAGTCATTGATTGGGCACTCCCACAATTCTGAGCTATCATTATCCCAGTCTCTCTTTCAACTAGGGCAAGCTGTGGGTCACAGATTTTTCCGATTGATTGGCAACCCTGTCCCACCACTGGGAACCTAGCCTGGTAACATAAACTTGCTGATTCAGGCTCCTTGTCCTCCATTATTCCGAGTCATCTCTAGGGTCAAACTTAAAGTCCCTGAAAAGGGGAATTAGAATAGGAAGGATTGGGATTAAAAAGGAACAGGTGGGTGAAGGGGCATAGATAAGTACAGAGAGAGATTGTTTCTAATAAAATTATAAATAATGTTTCCAGAGAAAAAACAGAGAAGAAATGAGGTGGTGGTGGCACACACCTATAATCCCAGCTTGAGGGGATCTCACACTGTGTTTTGACTTCAGGATAAACAGTTTGAAGTGCCCGAAATCCTCAGTTCCATGACCCATAGAGGGTGGGAACTACCTTTGAGTCCCCTGAATTGGTGAAAGGAAAAAGAGCTACAGTTTTAAAATCAAGACTCTTCTAAGCACACATCTCTCTAACAGAATCTCATGTACTACAGTGCCAGTGTCGATCATTTTGAAAGATGCATATTAAGAATTTATTAGAACTCCAAATGGATTGCTGATACCTTTGAGTAAAGAAGATAGTTCTCACAAATGATGACAGAATAGGTGAGTTTTCTTAATTTCAACCTCTTTTGTAGCTCATATTCCAGATGTTCTTTAGCCTGGGGTATATTTACACTGGCATTGTTATTCAATATAAGTTTCTTGATAGTAAATATATGGTTATTATTTCCTTCTTTCAGTAATATGTAAAATCATACACAGATGAAAGATAAATAGATATCCACCGTTCCACATCAGGATGATACTGTCCAGGATACATATTTGACTTTGAGAAAGAAGCAGAAATTCCTTCCCAGTACTGCTGGAGTTGGTGAGCTCCCATTAGCTCATAGAGCCTGTCTCAGTGGGTGTACCTATCATGGTCTTGACCTCTTTGCTCAAATTTTCTTTCGCTCCACCCTTCAACTGGAGATTTGGAGCTCAGTACAGTGCTTCAGTGAGGGTCACTGCCTCTGTTTCCATCAGTTGCTGAATGAATGTTCTATGGTGACACCCAATATGTTCATTAGTCTGACTACAGGGCAAGTCAAGATCAGTCTCATCTCCTCTATTGCTTGGGTTCTTAACTGATCATTCTTGTGGATTCCTGGGGATTTCTCTTGAGCCAGGTTTGTTGTTAATCCTATAATTGCTCCCTTGATCAAGATATCTCTTTACTTGCTTTCATCTCTGTCCTTCCTCCTTCTCAACTATTCCATTCCGTCATGTTCTCTTCATCCCTCCCATTATCCCCCACTCTTCCCCTTCCATCCTTCCATCTTCCGCAAACCTCATGCTCCTAATTTTGTCAGGACCAAACTAATCACTCTTAATGTGTTTTTTTAAAAAAAAAATAAAAAGAGGAAAAAGAAAAAAATTCTAAACGTCTTGACATGATATAGAGCATTAAAAGGCAATACAAAATAAAGAAATATTTAATGATTCAGTGATTTAATGAATTTTCTAAGTAATTGTGTGTATCTGTGTGTTTGTACAAACCATCTTTTCAAAGAGAAACAAAATTTTAGTAGTTTGCTCTTCCTGCTTGTTAAATATTTAAAAGTACCTAGATGCTGAAGACAGTACTGTTGACTGAAATGTGTTGTTGTCTTACTCACCAAACGACTTGCATAAGAGAAAGATAAGATTAGCTTATCTATGCTACAGAACAATAAATTCTGATATTTGTTAGATGAATTGCTTTCAATACTGACTGTAGTCTTATAATAAACTGCTCACTACACAACATTCACTAGTATGAATTTGATTAATCCACATATAGATACATGGTTTATCTCCTCTCACCATCTGAAGGTGATATATTCCGAGACTTTCCAGTAGACAACTTTAACTGTAGATTGTCCCAAACCTCATAAAAAAGTTTAGTGTGCAAAAACAACATTTAAGTCAATGATAGTCTCATAATTTAATGATGAAACTGCAAAATATTTTGCCTAGTAACACAGCAGCCACTGGACAATTTCAGGGCATGAATTACTCATGTGGTTGGGTTGATGATGATGTAAACAAACCTACTGTACTGCCAATCATATACAACTATGGCACAAATAATTACATACAGCACATAACACTTGATAACAATAATAAATGACTTGTCAACCTAAAGACAAATTGATGCACACTGAATATAAGAACAAAAAGTTTATTCAAGCCAAGACCCAGGAGGATCATATTCTAGCACCTACGCTTAACTCTACTCAAATCTTATCTGAGAGGACAAAATTTCCACAGAGAGAATACAGTCTTCAGCAAGAGAGTTGTTGTAATTATATTGAATGACAGAGCAGAATAGGACATGGATGTTGATTGTTCACTTATGTTGTATATCCAGCTAAAACAGGATAAGAGGGGAAAGGCTTTTATTAAGTCTTTATTATCAATAATATTAAACTTGTGACATCATGAAGCTTGAAGAAACTGGCATGCTGTATGAGAATGAGCTAGATGACTGTTTTTTCCTGTCCCATTTTTTCTTCTACAGAAGCTCTGCTAATCTTATTATGGTGTGTGTATGTGTGTGTGTGTGTGCTTGTGTGTGTGTGTCTGTGTGTGTGTGTGTGTGTGTGTGTGTGAAAGGGAGATAGAGAGAGAAAGAGAGAGTGAATTGTGTCTCTCTGTGCCACTTTTAAGCATTTACTATATTGTATTCATCAGTGTTTTAGCATGTATTTAGTTTACCTTTAAAGTGAAACCTTTATTATAAGACATCTTATTTAGGCAACACCATTGTACTTTTTACGTTAACTGTGTCTCTTTATTGTTTTAAAAGGTCACATTCAATGACTGACATAATTCTCCAGGTTTGGGAAATATAATGTGTGATACTAGCCTAATCACAAATACCATCTTCCAACACATTTCCCAGATTGTCTCATGAAGCATGCCTTTCTTTTGTACTCTCCATAGAACTCAGAAACCACAAGACACATTATTCCTTTCTTCTTTACAGAATCAAAAATCCCTGCCTTTCCACTTAAAGGAAATACTTGGAAGCTTCTCCTTGAAATATTAAAATTATCACTATTCATGTGCACTAAAGCCATTATTGGGTAAACTTAAGGTTACTTGTATACAGTTGTTGACACTAAATCTGATTACTAAGAGATCAGCAAAGGTATGGCACATATCTTGTTGCTATAATACAGAAATGGGTAACATCTTTCCATAGGAAAGTAAAGAAGGTTGTTGTAAAATTAGTCAGAATGACATGCCATTTAAAGTATATGGATTGATTATTACTGGGAATTTCACGTTAATGTATTTGGGCCATGGTAAAATGACATTACGTAAGTGACTTAGTAATCCTATTCTACTCGTATTTAGTACAAGATTAGTGTTGAACCCTAACTTTATAATTTCATTATATTATAGGATTCAGGTAAGACTATGACTAAGAAAGGGAAAAATGATTAGGGACAAGAAGATTCTCTTTCACTATGGGGAATGTTAGTGAATCTCCAAGAAGAAGATAGATATGGTGTGGGACAATTCTGTATTCTATCAGTTATGCTTTAAATAAACGCTGATTGGCCAGTAGCCAGGCAGGAAGTAAAGGCAGGGCAAACAGACAGGAAGTAGAGGTGGGAAATTGAGAACAGGAGAATTGGGGGAAGGAGGAAGTCCATTTTTTCCGCAGTCCTGTCCAGAAAGAGAAGAAGGAAGATATGACCTGCCCCGCTGAAAAAGGTACTGAGCCATGTGGCTAACATAGATAAGAATAATGGGTCAATCAGTTTAGAACTTATGTAGACCTCTGTGTGATTTTCTTTGGGACATACTGGCTGTGGGAACTAGGCGGGACAGAAGCCCCAACAAGCAGGCCCTCATGTTACATAGATGCCAAGTGTTGTTTATACAGGTAATGTTCCTACAGTTTGAAGATAAACATATTTGTGAAATGGGGTACATGTACCCCATATACACAAATTAATGATCAGTGGAATTGTTGAAAGTATTCCATTTGGAGCTTTCGGTGATTGTAATGCAAATGTTAATAAATAAATAAAGTTGCATAAGCTCAAAATGTCCTGTGATATTTGATAGATCACTTAATGCCCATCTGTGTTCTGCTCTCTCAACTGTCAACAGAAATACAGGTGAGACTTCGGTGCCCAAGCACAGAAATTTAGTAGCCAGTGTCTGCTTTAAAGGGTTTTAAAGGCCGTGGCATAGGAGGCAACTCCTTTACTTCTAAATTACACCTGTAGTAAAACCTCTTTGAAAAGTTTCATGATATAGTCTTCCACAGATATCTTGACAAACGGACAAACATGTACTTCCCTGCATTGAATCTTTCGTCTTAAATGTCTGCAATGGATAATACTTCTTGGCACCACTCACATCCCCTTATCAATAAATTCTATTTGGCTCTCACATATTCTGGTCCTTCATTGCTGGTCTAGTACAAATTTACAATATTGTTTTATGGCCCAAATTTTAGCATACATTATTGTAATGGCCTCAATAACCCTTTTTGCCATTTGTAAAACATTCTTATAAGAATCTTTTTTCCATGTTATCTTTCATTTGTTCAAGTTTCTCACTGATGCTTTTAAATATCCAAAGACTGCACACAGGACATACTTTCATTACTTACTTTAATTCCTTTCTTTATATTAAATTGGAAATTCCACCAGAAATCCTATAGTATTTTAGTGTTAGTGATTCTCTGGGCTTAGGGCAGACCTTGGCACAAAGTACTCAAACTATACATATTATTTCCATCTATGTTTATCACAGGGGGTAAAAATTCTTCATTTTAAACTGAATTCCTTAGTTTAAAGTGGTATTTTTATCCTAGGCTTATGAATTTTAAAACTCTTTACTATGTTTTAGTCACTGATAAATACTTGTATATTTCATTATTTATTTAATGTGTTGTTTACACTTAAGGTTTAAAAAGTCAGATGGCATGAAAATCAGACATTATTCCTATATCCAAGTAATTCAGATGGTTGAGGTGTTACAGAAGTAAGAGATGTATCTGTACTTTTAAAACAGAAAGCAACCACAGAATGTCAGGCTTCAGAGTTAT
The DNA here is from genome assembly GCF_982192425.1 of Myodes glareolus. Classification (NCBI taxonomy): domain Eukaryota; kingdom Metazoa; phylum Chordata; class Mammalia; order Rodentia; family Cricetidae; genus Myodes; species Myodes glareolus. The sequence goes on along the minus strand of NC_142037.1, from coordinate 49,565,246 downwards.
TGGTAGGAGGGAGGCAATTGGAAGGGAACAAGCTATCTTTTGCCAAGAACAGTGAGGTTTTCAAGTCCTATCCCACTGCAGCCACAGATGGCATTTATGGGCAACTGCAGGAAACAGTGACAGACAACTCTAGTGTGGTCACAGGTAGGCGAAACAGTAAAACTTAAAGGAAACAACTTTAGCAAGCTTGCATTTAATGGTGACTCAGCTTCAAAGCCCCCAAATGCACTATATGCCTTTTGATGGCATTTGCTATCTCTTGACGGTGCTATTAGGTGTACCTGATTCCAGAGAGTCCTTTTTCTGTACTGTTAAATTAGGATCAGAAGGAAATAATTCAGTTTCTTAATTTTAGTAGAGCCATATAAACTAAGGAGGTAAATTCAATAGAAATCAGAGAGAAAATACTATAAAATCATGTTGAGAAAAGCACCAAATTTATGCTAAAGACAATATAACTGAAAACACGATTTGAGGGCAAAGGTGATAAGCCAAAGGAAGTCTTGTCACAAAAGGAAGGGTCAGTATGGATGAATGGACAAAGAGATGGACCCTGCTGCTCTCTGGACTTTGCAATCTTCAGGAGAAAAATAATTCCTCATTGTCATAACATAGTTAGGGAAGGACCTCATGGGTTTATTTACATTACCATAGGAACCAGAATACTTCACAATTAATAGTGGAACAATTGTCTCAAAACTGTCTAAAGGTATGTGCTATATTCATAAAAGAACAGTCTACGGCGTCACATCTTGCTGCTTCTAAATTCCAGGCTTACTCTATAAATTGTGCATTTCTTTGACTACCACCACTTCCTTTTATAGAAATTGGGGTATTAAGTTCAGTTTCTGAATACTAATTCAAATTTGAAAACATAAACTAAGCATCTATTAATGCATGTTAACATTTCATCTCATTGCTTATTTAGATATGTGACACTGTTTATCTGGACTTATAAATTTTTCCTTAATAGAATTCTCTAAGGTGAAATTTCAGTGAAATATTTTAACTGGATAAATAGAATCAATTAATATAGAATAATTCCCATGGTTCATACTAATAAAGCGAACTAATTATACCCATAGTGTTCCAGAAACCTTTTGTTCTGTGGTGCCTTTCTTTACTTGGGTTATTGATTTTCAAATTACTGTCCTCTTAATATGTTTAGAACTAAATATTGTCATAGTTGTAAACTGTAATTGTAGTTACCTTTGATCATGAAGTCACAGAAAATTTAATCCCATTAAGTTGAGTTGCCACTTCACATGATGGTTCTTTGAATCATGTTTACTCAAGAAAGATTAAGTTTTTATAAGGCCAAGTAGTGTTTCTACTTAAACTTAATTGAAAATTAGGATCTGTGAGACCTAGAGCCTCATGGACAAAGGAAGGGACACTGTTATTTTAAATGTTTTACCAGACTCCAGAAGCATCAGATTTTTGGCTTCAACAACCTTACAAGCCAGATACTGCACTGTTGAACTGTTACCCAATATCCAAAGAATAAATGGATAATCAGCCAAATTCATGAAGAGTAATGGCATATTGATTAGGTAGTTCTACAACTTTTCTTTAGATTATTCTCAAACAGACATTCTGAAAAATCAATGACAATCTGGAAATCAAATAAAGAAAATCTTTACGGTTGTCGTATTTATTCTAAAAATGTGTTAAAGGATTAAAGCCCATCAGAGGCCACAGTTAGTTGTTTTGATGCTTACTATAAGAGATATAGTCCCAATGTAAGTAAACATAAAAAAGATAAAACTTAGTAGTTGATATACATGTACAGAAATTTAAAACAATGTATATTTTTCTATGTAGTAAACTTCCTTTTGTAGCATTAGATTCTGAAATTTTTTTCCAAGTCAAGGTAATTTGATAGAATTCACTATGTACAATAAAGTGTTTTCATTTTTTAAACTGGCTGCTATACATGTACACATAGAATGAACCAAAATATGTATAGTTTTACATATATATGCATGCATAGGCCAATAATTCATTTTATGCATAAATACATGTAATGAAGTGTCCTAATTATGGAATCTCTGCTTAGAAAACATACAGTTTAGAGTTTAAAATACAGACATATATGAATCCAGCTCTAAATGTTATGTTTATGTCAGTACTATTTATGAGCATTAATATGAATTATTTATTGTTACAGCATACCTCTATGGATTTTGTAAACTCTACATCTGCATATGTGTGTATGTGCAGGATATTTTAAAAGAACGAAAACAAGTAACTATTTTAAGAATGTTTCATTTTACTTGAAATAAAATTGAAAATATTAGAGTAAGCAATCTGTTTCATTATTCAAATTTCTAAGAAAGCTAAGGAAAATTTTCCAAGTTTTGTTGGAATAAAAGGGAGCCCAAATCAAAACTGGATAGAGTAAAGAGATATTAACACATTTTTCTAATTTTTTGGTTTGTTACTACAAATCCACACATGATACTGAAATGATATGTTCAAGTCAGGATGGAGTTTCTCAGCTGACATCAAAGAAACCTCTGAAAATGGTTGGTAGGAGTGACTCAACACTTTTCCTGAGGATAAACCTTTCTAAGGACTCTTTGCTTCTAACCAGACCAAAACAAAACACAAGGACTCAGCCAACCAATACAACACCCAAGGGCCAAACTATGCCCAACCCAATGGCCCCCTCTCATCCCATAAGTGAAATCAGCTTCTCATAAAAACATGAGTTGATCAGAACAGTTGCTTTATTGTTTCTTAATGTGATTGTTATTGCAGCTTTAAAGGAATGTACTACAAGTGTAACTGCACAAAACAACCACATTCAAGCAAAATGTAGTTCATAACTATAGATATGCAGACACAAGAGTCTAACTGTTCCTCTCAAACAAGTATCAAATTATTACACTGAACAAGGTAAACAGAAGAGGAAGTCTACAATCTTGAATCTAGCAATAGACCACTTACAGAAGACACAAAATTGACTTAACACTCCTCAAGAACAAAAGGCAAGTGACCTTATTAGTAGTGAGGCTAAGAATATCACTACGCCATTTATGTTTGTTGATTGATGCTGATGATGTTATGTTACGGCCTTCCAGTAAAAACTGGACAACAGGCTGGGACTTGGTTTAAGTTAAGCAAGATTAACTGGACATTAATCCTCGCACTTGAGAGGCAGACACGGGTGAATTTCCATGAGTTCTAGGCCAGCATGTTCTACAAAGAGAGTTCTGGTACAGCCAGAGTTGTTGCACAGAGAAATCCTGTCTCAAAACAAAGCAAAACAAAACAAAAAATAAAGAGAAAGAAAGAAAAAAATGGACAACAGGATGACTTTCTCTGTAATTATTACATTTCAAAGGGCTCAGAAAAAAAAAATCACGGGTTGGAAAAACCTAATTAAGAAAGTGATTCCCATTGCAAGATAGAGATAAAATTCACAATCATACATTTACTAAATTGAATAACCTAAGAAAAAAAGGTCAAGACCCCATATTGAGATAGACAATTACCTAAAATTTTACAAAGCTCGGGGAAGCTGACAGCCCATCTCTATCACTGGAATGTACATAAGGTAATGATATCTGGCCACAAATGGAATACTCTGAAAATGAGTATCCAATGGCAAGGAATATGCTTCTTGCACAATATCAACTATTATCCACTACCCTGTGGAATTTATTTACATTGTCTTTATGTTTGTTCTCACAAACCACACCTGATTTCCTGCTACAATCTTCACTCTTCACACTATGATTTGAAGTTTGCTTGCCAGAGGTCACAATGTATTAGTCACAAAATACCAACATGCATTTGTTAATTCTATTAATTATTACTGTCATGGGACCCTAATGCAAATTCCAAATAGTTTTAGATTATAACATTATGAAGAAAATAAGCACATAGTAGCAACAATTTAACTATATATGCACATTTATTTACAGCACACATGTATGTATGTGACTTACGGCATTAATAGAAAAAGAACAAGAAAAAAAGTGTGAAAATTATACTAGGTAAATGAATGAAGGAATTCAGTGTTTTTGTTTTTCTCTAAAATTTACTTGTAATTGAGGGTAATTTTGTTTTTAATTTTGTTTTAGTTAATTAGAAAATTATTGTAATTTTCCAATTCATTTGCAGGTTTATTTTTCTCATGTAAACACATATTAACTCTGTTTTATGCTTTAAATGCAGTCAGTGAAATGGAAATTACAAAAACTTTGTCATAGACGCTGTTTATCAAGTCAGTGTAGCAGCTGTCAAATATGATGTATTTCAAGTTGCACTGTAGAACTCAAATGCAATTGTGACCCTGCAGAGATCCTGCAATAACTGGCAAATCGCACTAAGAAGCAGTGGCTACAGCTTGCACCATCTGTGAGATATTGAGCTCCAGACATAAAGACTATAGTCAGCAGCTTATGGAGTAAATGCCACATAAGCTGCTCTTGGGGTGAGCCCCACCCTTGGACGGCAGTGGGAAAGGAGAGCATTGTCATGTAAAACCCTGTCTTTATATAAATCATTTCCTTGGAAAGCTCTTAAGTCCTTAACAGATCCTGAGCTCATCAATTCTCAGATTCTAGTGGAATACGAATTATAGAGGCCTGCAATCTTCCAAATAATTATTTAGTGATCCAAGATAGACAGTTTGGTAGAGGCCCCCTCTGTTGCATGAGTAGTTCTATGATCATGATAAGGGGATTGCTTTTGTTAGAGAAACTCAATCTCCAGGACATTTGAGACAATAAGTACAGGGATTTGTCCCATTTTACTCTGCATAATTCCTTAAGGTGCCTTACATCCTTCTTGAACTCTGTGGTAAATAAACACAGATAAAAATAGGAAAGGGGAATTATTATATTCAGGCATTGTGGTAATGGAGACAGTCTGCAGATAATCTTAGTGGGGAAATAGTTTTCTAAAACATATAGTTTATTGTGGGCACTGTTGCTCATATATCTCATTTGTCTTTTCTGGTTTTAATCTCTCATCCCTGCTGATGCCACCATCAAAGCAGAGAAATACCTGGCCCTCCCAATGGGCACCGTCAGTTCCCATCCTAAGAAAGCAAAATCTAAAACATGAATGCCTAAGTTTGCTAGGTGATACCCATCAAGTTATTAAAATAACGCCCAGATTATAAGGATGAGTAAATGCACGCAATGTGAATAAATGAAGAATAGAAAAAGAATCCCCCTGTGTTCTTACTGTGCTTCTGTCATTCAGTCTATATGCTCAACTTGGTTTAATTTTGCTAAATTTAATTCTGTTCACATCACAACAGACTTGGTCTTTCTTCCTTATGAAATTATTTTCCCATTTTATTTCTCCCAATTAGATGAGTTTACAATAATTTACACTAGAAATTTTAAACCTACACAAAGAAAACTGAGTCTTCAAATCAACTTTGCAATCCAGTGACAGTATAGCATGTAGGAGTAACTTTCCCTTTTCAACTTTTATTTTAAGTTATAGCTGATCCTTCAAATGATAATTCAGGATCACTAAATTTCTTCTAATATATCTGAAACATCACTTATCTGTGTGTTAGTTATCATTCTTGCTTTGGTGAACAAATATGTAAATCAACTTAAAGGAAGGATGATTCATTGGAATAATTGGTTCACAGTAACAGAGTCCAACAGTTCATAGAACACCTTTATGTTTTAATGTAAAAATTTTAAAAGGCTCTGCTGTTTGCATACTTAACCATTAATTTCAAAATAGGAAATTAGATCATGACATACACATCTTAATGAATCAGCAAAGCTGTTTGGAAATTGAATGTTTCTATTGTTTTCAGCATGTTTTAAGAAGCATATCAGGTAACTGAGGTCAGTATTTTTTCCTCAAGGGAAATAATATTAATGCCTAACTAGTTACTTCAGTTCAAGAGCATATGAACAGGTGTTTTGTAATATAAGAGAAGAAAAAGATTAGGAAAAATAGCTTAATCAAGTAAAATCTCAGAATCAATAGATTGAACACTATAACACTGATAAAGTGTGGACAGAGGACAAAGCAAAGAAAATAAAATGTTTATCATAGATAATAAGGAGACCATAAAATGAGTTCAGGGTAATCAGTGATTAAAGAAATAGTACAGGACAATGATTTGCTATAGAAAAACTTGATTGGACAATTGAAAGCCATATTTCCTTAATGTTACAAAGAATAAGCTTATTTTTTTTTCTGCTAGTGAATATGTAATGAACAGAATGTGACAGAAGCAAAAACACAGTGGCCAGTCAGGTGCTGCTAAAGAAAAAGCAAATATTTTGACTTCGTGCCGACTGGCTACTGCTTTAGCTCTGAAATGACCAGCAGTGACTGTGCAAAAGCATAATCAATTTTATTTTTAATCCTTTCTGGAAAGTGGAGAGGTAAAGATTAGAATTCCATATGAAAACTGAGGCCCAAATGGAATTTATCACTAGATAGGAACAGATCCGAGCGTCTAATTCAACCTGATTACTACTTTCACTAAATTATCTTTCCTTTCTTTAAATGATGATGACGGGCTTGTCAGTGGAAACGAGACATCTAAGGCATTTTACATGACAAAGGCAGAATGTGGTGAGAGTCTGAATGAGAATCAAGTATTTTACAGTAAAAGTTGACTAGAAACTTAAATCTGATCTAAAAAGAATGAGTAGAGTTAGGGGGGGAAAGAAGAAGAATTTAAAATTGTTATATACACAGTGTACCAGCAGTTTAGGTAATATCTCCCTGTAATATCTCACTAGAAGAAATTGATTGCTATTATGAACAATGAGTTCCACATCTCCTTCCCGAGAAAGAGATTCATGTGGCAACTTCTGTTCTTTTAAAATTATGCAGTGTTAAATGTCAATAATTTAGGCATTACGTGCAAAATTGCCACTCTCTTAAATCAATAGATGCTAACTGGGCTAGAAGGGTACAGAAATCCTAGAAAAGTTGGAGGTAGTTCTTATAACTTAGGGGCAATTTCAGACGAGTCAGTAGCTGGGGATTGTCATCTGGCTGTACAGTGGTGAAAGCTAGACAAATTGCTACTGAAGGACAGTGCACTTGACATGCTTTCCATCAGTCTTAAATATACAACAGCTGTTTTCATAGTTTATTACATATAAGTTTTATATTCCTCTGTTTACCAAGAATAATCAAGTAAAATTTTCAAATCTTGTACACAAACTTAATTAGTATTGGGGGCTGGATAGAGTTCTCAGTGGTTAAGAACATTCAGTGTTCTTGTAGCGGACCTGCTTTCGGTTACCTATAGAGACCAGCTCACTGACACCGAAACATCAGCCCCAAAGAGATTCAATAACATCTTTTCACCTCACTGAGCACTAGGAAAGCCTGTGGTGCATATACATAAGCTGAAGCAGACATGCATGCACAAAGAATAAAAATAAATAGAATTTTAAAAAATTTAGTATTAATAAGTTTAAACATATTTCTTTGAAATTCTCATTCCTAGCTGGGCAGTGGTAGCGTGTCAATCCCAGCACTCAGGAGGCAGAGGCGGGTGGATCTTTACAAGTTCAAGGCTAGTAAAACCAAACCAAATAAACAAAAACAAATAGACAAATCAAAAACAAAACATAACAAACAAAAACACCAGCCATTGCTGAGTGAAAAGGGGAACAAACATTTAGATTGTACAAAGTGGAACTTCCTTCCAGTATTTCATCTACCCTGCTGTACAAGGAAGCAGTGTCTAACTCAGACAGAGCCACAGGATTTGAGCAACTCTTAAGGAGGGAGGCGATATTGCAATGTCATATTCCATTCAGTACTTTTTCCCACATGGTTCTGTGGGGTGGCACTATTGCTCAGCTGTGTGTGCTGCTAGAAGACCATAGCTTCTGACAGCTTAATCTATAAAATTTGGACTAACAAAGGAAGTCATGGGACTTTAAAACTGGGAAATCAGAGATTAATAAGAGTTCTCTAAGACAGGCATACACAATAAAAGAGAAACTTCTTTGATTGTATTGGGCAGCTTCTATTTTTCTAAGAAACAGACCTGAAAATTAGGGCAACACATTTATCATGAAGTATAAATGAGGTTTATTCCGTTAAGTTTTAGATGTCTTTTTAAACTAAATATGTCAACTTTATGTCTCTACTGCCTACTTGGAAAAGAATAGGTTCAGTTAGGGAACAGGAAGCAATTACAAAATAAAAAAGAAGTTTCAATTCTACTTTTAGTTATAAGTAACTTTACACAAAAGGCTACTTCCTACATGTCCTATGATGTTACTTTCGCCAACCCCTTGTTATCTTTTTCACGATCTACTACTTGGCATATCGTATGCCTGAAAATGTAGAATTTTTTCTCACGATGTTTCCCTGTTATTATTTCAGTAAACATAATATTTGTCTGCACCATTAGAAAATTTAGAAATAGCAGTTTTCCATTATAATATTTTGACTTCATATAGAAACTATGCCTAATCAACTTTCTATATGCCAGTTGAAAGCAGTATATTTTGTTCATTGGGCCTGTATTTCAAGTTTACACTAATGCGATATTATATTTACATAAAATATACAATTGTCTATCAATATATATTACACATATTGATGATGGTTGGTTTTAATTGAAGGAATTAGGAGAGTGCAGATACTTTCTTTAAACTATACTATATCTTAATACCAGTCCCAAGCTGCACTCTCTTTACTTCCTTATGCCATAAGGAGAGCATTTATAAATAATTATATGCATAGAGAAAGTACATACATGCGCATAGTCCTTTTTCTTATTGTTTTCTGAACATAGAGTATCTAGAGAATACTGACTCTAAAATTCAGTTTGAAAAGCTCAAGAACAAATGTACAGTTACAGTTATGCTATAAATGTCCCTATTATTAGAAAACTATGCATTCTTGAAATGAGTAAATATCAGGGTTATAAATGAGTTGTCAAAACACTTTATTCTGGATAAGCTAAATTTCTGGTGATGTTTGAATATATGGATACAAATTACAAAAATGGTGCTTAAAAGAAAAATGTATTTGCCTTTGAAACATAAATATATATATATATATTAAGACTTGAAATTTGGAAAATAATATATATATTTCAATTGTGAAGACCATGGGCAGAAAGGTTATAGTTATGAATAAGCACAAAAATATAAAGCTATTGAGCAATGACATGCTATTTCCTGCTAGGGGCCTTGTTCCAGAAGGATTCAAGAACCTTGAGATGGATATGTGGAGTCGGTACCAAAAAGAGACTGTGATTAACTGTTATTCAAACAAGTGGCCACAAATAGCTTGAACAACCTTTATTTATACAGGTTCAATGGTTTTCATGAAGTTTTACAAAGTTTTTACTTCCTAGGTTTCTAAAAATGGTTATTATAATTACCCACTTGTTCCCTGTCTTTTTCCCCTTCAGTCTCCAACTCTCCCATCGGCAGCCATTACTTTTCTGACCTGTATCTTTATTGTTAGAAACATAAACAGTTTTGTAAGCTATAGAGGAGGTTTTCTAACTAGGGACACCTACAGGTATAACAGTATGTCCTGTTGGAATCATGTTACAGCATCATACAAAGATGATGAGACAGTTTTGAGTCTCATCAAAGTGAGAGACAGTTTTGCCTCTTGTGGTTACAATTTACATAAGCAGCATCCGTTAGCTTCTGGGTTTTCATAATCAACTCACCAGCCAGAGCTGAATCAATTTATTTTACACTTTGTATTGTTTCTTCCCCTCTGGGGACATACCAGGTTTTTCCATTGTTCCTAAAAGCAAGAGAACCTGGAAACTTATTCTTAATAGTTGGTACTGTAGGTCTCTTGTCTTTGTGTCTATCTCCCTTAGTTTCTTGTGATACATTGGCATGGTAATCAGAAATGAGGGAACTGTGGGTTTCTATGATTCTAATTCATTCCCTGCTCCTTGAATGTTCCCATTAACTTTTCATGCCATCTATTTAATAGCATTTCTTTAAAGCTCTTAAGGTTAAAATCATTCTTCCCAGAATAGTTATTCAAACATCTTTCATTAAACATCATAGCTACTATGACTCATTCAGGCCAACACTATGGCTAGCATAGTCAAAACAAGGAGAGCAGGTAGCACACAGACTCCTGGGTTATGCTCAGAATCATGCGGGGAACTGCCTGCATGTTCTTGCCAAGTGGGTCATGGTCTCTAGGGGTCTTGTCACAAGAATAGCCACTTCTGCTATTATCAGCCCTTGTCATATGAAGAAGTCACATGGCTCCTGCCAGTTTGGAGGAAAGTTAATATTGTATTAGGGGAAGACAGTCAAATCACAAAACAGGAGATTTTAAATATTTAATGAAAAGCATAGGAAGTTGTACATAAAAAAGAAAATATTGCAAATACCTCCCCATGCTTATATGTGAAAGATTTGATTTTTAGCTGATCTATAGAGTTATTGAGGGCTGATTGGGTCAATGAAGCTTTGACTAGAACAATGAATTGACCTAGAGACAGATTCATAATTTGGTGACTTTATATGACGTGTTTTAATTTCAGGAGGTAAACGGTATTTGAAGGTCACTATATGCGTGTTATTTTGAGTTATAGTATCACCTATCCTATTTTGCTTTCTTTCTGCTTCCTGCCTTTTGTGAGATAAATTTTCTCTATATCACATCTTGCTTCTGTGAAGTCCTTTCTCAACACAGACTCCCATCGATGGAGCCATCTGATCAAGAGCAGAAACTGTCTACAAAATTATTCATTCTTACCCTGTTTTCTTACATATTTTGTCATGACCACATGAGGTCACCTACTGTAATAGATAAGGGGATTCACCAAGGAAGACACAGGTACTAGATAAGGTTCTGTTGGGCAGCACTGTGGGGAAGAAAAAGCACAGACTTCGGATCCTAATTGAAAACACAGAGGTAAGAATGTAATTTTGAAATTTAACCTTTTAAATTTTTTTACAACAGATTCTTACATTATTTGGAAATAATGATAGTGGGGTCTTGAAGACAAGTTGATATTAAGCAGTCAGAATTATCTTAAATAAATAAAAAGTATATGGAATGCTAAAAAAAATGACTTGTAAAGTTTGAGTCTAGAGCTGTTATAAAATAAGAAGCTATGTTGTAATGGAAGACAGAATGACAGGTCATAAATAGGGCTCTGTGATCTTCTTTTCCATTCACACAATAATTTTGTTTTGTCTGTTTGAGTTTAATATAAAAGAATATGGCCATGAATAGCTCCTTTGCATTAGGAAACAACCTTCCTCAAGATCCAGCAAGACCACTTTTGGGTATATACTCAAAGGATTCTCAACCATACCTCAAGGATATGTGCTTATCTATGTTCATAGCAGCATTGTATGTCATAGCCAGAACCTGAAAACAACTTAAATGCCCCTCGACCAAAGAATGGATAAGGAAAATATGGTACATTTAAACAATGGAGTATTACACAGCTGAAAAAAATAAATTTCTTAAAATTTGTGGGCAAATGGAAAACATTATATTAAGTGATCTAACCCAGATCCAAAAAGACAAATATCATATGTACACAGTCATAAGTGGTTTTTAAAATTAAGCAAAGAATACCAGCCTACAATTCACAATCCCAGAGAACCTAGACAACAATGAGGACCCTATGAGAGACTTACATTGATCTAATCTACATAAGAAGTTGAAAAAGACAAGATCTCCCGAATAAATTGGGAGCATGGGGACAATGGGAGAGGGTTAAAGGGGAGAGGAGAGGAAAAAAGGGGAGCAGAGAAAAATGTAGAGCTCAGTAAAATCAATTTAAAAAATGTAAAAAAAAGAGAGAAACTCCTTTGCATTTTTTTTTGTTATTAAGCCATGTTAATAATTCTGAGGATATCTAGTAAATAAATGATTATTTCACTAAAATAGTAAAATCTTCATGTCACAAAACTGGAGAACTTGACTTGATAATATACTATCCAAACAACAGCCATAATATAAGGGAACATGATTAAATCCATTGTGAATATCCAATTGCCAGCTCTCCTCTATGCAACACATGAACCACTCCCACAGATACTATTCTACCTGGCTTTGAAAGAATATTCTTGTCAATAGGACATAATTTGAGCTCTAAACCTTTGTAGCTGTTGCAACCAATGTAATCATATAATGGATATAAAAAGGTGATAGAATCAGAAAACTGCAATAATAAAAAAATTGAAATAGACGGCTATAGAATTTTAACTGAGTGCCTAGAGAGTGGTAGGGATAATAGGAAATGGTTTTACAGAATAGAAGGCAAGAGAATTATCAAACTGGTAGAAATGTGAGCCAGGAATGAGATAGATACAAAATAGCCAAAAAATAACAAAATAAAAAATAAAAAATAAAGCAGACAACTCACACAGAGTAGAGAATCAGAAAAAATCATAATTTATTATTTTTCTTTTTAAATGTCATCATAAACAGTAAAAATGTTTTCAGAGTCTTTGAAGAATATTGTAAGACTACAAATTGTTAAGGAAATGGAAAGGAAAATTAGAGCCGTATTCACAACCTGTCATTCTGTCGTCCATGACAGCATCGCTTCCTATTTTATTATAGCTCCAGATCATTTAATGTGAATCAATAAACAAGGAGGTGCTGCATAAGTTAAAATTAAAATGTAATTAAAATTGCACTGAAAGAATTGTAATCAGCTCAATGGTATATAAAATTTACAAAAATGTTATAACTGACGAATATTTCCCATAATAAAATTGACAGGATGGAATCTTCTCTATATATTTAATTAGTATTTTATTCACTGTAGAGCGAGTTAACTGATCACCATGTAAAAACTCATAGTACGTTACAATGACACTAATATTAGAGTGTAGAGGTAAATTCCAGGGAGGACAACTAAAGTCTATTTTCATCTTGGAAATGAGTCAGAATAGAAAAGTCTTGGGCAATTTTAGATACTTTTACCTTAAAATACAAAAGTAAAATTTGTATTATATACTTATAACTATGATACATGGTGTCAATTGAAATGTGTCCCATCCAGTCATTAACTCAAACTCTTGTGATAACCCATTTAATGGTAATTGTGGAGGAGAACTTTGAAAGGAAGTTTGGTGATGGGGATGGAACACTGTATTAGTGACTTTCCCATTTCTGTGATAGAACCGCAATGAGCAGGGCTACCACCTAGAAGAAAGTGTTTATTCTGGTCTTATGGTGCTAGAGGGTTAGAGTTCATGATGGGGACTGTAAGTTCAAAGTAGTGGGTGGCTGGAGCAGTAATTTAAAACTTATATCATGAACCACAAACAGAAAACCAGATCACACGTTCGATGGTAGAAAGCTTTCAAAATCTCAAAGCCTGCCCCAGTGAGGTACCTCCTCCATCAAGGTTATGCTGCCTAATGCTTCTTAAACTGTTCCAGCGACAGGGGGCCAAGTATTAAACATAGGAACTTATGAGGGCCATTTTTATTCAAACTGTAAGCACTGTAGCTTGGACGGAAAGGTATCCTGGAAGACAGGTGCCAAGGAATAGCACAAAGTCTCTGTAAATTTCTAAGGGAAGGGATTCCCAATGCAAATGTAGCAACTCTGCTCCAGCAAAGGTGGGGACTGGGGGTATTTTCCCAGTGAGTTGTTACAGCTCTGCTCTCTTTCAGCAAAGTGTTAAGAGATCTGTTCAGCTAGAGTAATGCATTCTAAGCAAAAGTACTATACTTCTGCTCTACTCCTTTCCAAGTTGTTACAGATGGTCTTCACTCTGGTAAAAGTGTCACACTGCACAACAAACCTCACTCAAGAGATTTATTGGGAAGGAAAAGTCTACATATAGGGTGAGAAGCAGCAGCAAACTGAACAGAGTATATACAGGGCTTCTTGGAAGGAGGTACAGAGAGTTTACAGGGTGATTTGGGATTGGGATTAGTCAGTATTTGTAGCCTGACTAGGTAGGGCAAGCTCTGGGATTGGTAGAATTTCAAGCCCTGACCCTAGGGTCAAGTTAGGGTCAGGACGTTCTTTCTTTAGCCCCTTATACTCTGCACAAACCATTACAAATACTTAAAATGGGTTCAATATTTTGTGGTACCACGAGAAAATAATGTGGAATTAGTCACTAGGTGTTTGCCACTTTTCCATTCCCGTCACCAAACACATAATAGAAACTATTTGTAAAGGAATAGAGAGAAAACATGCAGGAGAAAAGGCATTGCCTTCAAAGGGCACTCCTGATGACTTACTGCTACTAACTAGGTATTGCTTTTAATAATCTATTTAGTGGTTAGCTCAGCAGAGGAGCAGTCTGTTGGAAAAAGTAGGATCCTCATGATAAAATTGCATCTCAGTAGCACCAGCAGTGGGGAAATGAGCCTTTAAGTGGGATAAGTTAATTTGTATCCAAATAGTAATAATATTTCACTCAAGAAGAACATTCCCCCCAGAATCCAGACATGCATACATTGTTCTTGGAATTTTGGTTCATAGAACTGTGAGAAAACAAATATGTGTAATGTAAATTGCTTAGATTAGGATATTTTATTATACCCACTGGAGATTATTAAAACAACATAATTATTTAGGGTATGATGCAAGCCTATGTAACAGGGAATAAATCTTGACAAAAATTCATGGAAAGGCACCGGGAAATAAACAAAATTAACAATAATTTGATGTCCTCATGGGTTCAGAGCATAGCAGCAAAAGACTTTTAGATATAGTAGGATTTAGTTAATCATTTTTTTTAAAAAAATCCATTCTAATATTAATACTTGTGAAAGAAAAGACATGAAGATGTGATGGGTCATAGGAATTACTACAACTGCAGAAGAAATTATTGGTCATGTCAGTGGGAAGTTCTATATCAAATTGTGACTTTTAAATAAAATTCAATTCTAGATAAAATGACTGAATCGGTGTACCTGCATTGTTCAGTTTCCAAATAGAGGCTTCTTTAGCACAAATGTCATGAAGTTGTGAAATGTCTCTAAGCAAACAAGAGGATATTTGTTCATATTGTACATGACTAGAGAGCCAGTCTTTCATACAAACTTTAAAAAACTTATCTCTAATTAATCCACATTTCATCTTGCAAAAATAATATATACACTTCTCTATATATTGATGGATTACTGAATTCTAAATTTTTCCCTAATAGTTTAACTATTATGAGTACCATGGTCTCTCAATTTCTTTCTTTGCAAGATGGATAGATGTATTTTCAGCACAGTAGAACAAGGTGTTACCAAGAGGCATTCATGCAATGCAGAAACTGTATGTTTCATATGCTTCCAAACTTGGAATTTTCTTCCTTCCTTCCTTGTGATCAATGATAATTATCACTGCTAAGAGTGTACATTTATTTCTTGACCCTAACTGTCAAACACAAGATGCCAAGAGAGGACAGGTAGTAATTAATCAATTTTTATTTGTGAGTATGATTGTTCTTTTGTGTGAGTACATGTGTTTGTGCATGCACAGGTAGAGGTCAGGGGAGAACTTCTGGTTTTATTCCTTAGGCACCATCTACCATTTTTTTTTGAGATAGCATTATCTTATTATTTTACATTATCCTGAACCTGGCCCATAGGCTGGACTGGTTGTCCAGCACACTCCAGAGATCTGTTTCTGTTTCCACAGTAGTGTGCTTATAAACACTTCTTTGTCAAATTATAGGGATCAAATCATGGGGATCAAATTTGGGTCTTCATCTTTTCAAGACAATCACATTAGTGACTGAGCTGTTCTTCATCCCCATTTATGATTTATTAATATTCCTGCTATACATTTGCGAGCATAACTTCTGATACTACAAAGTTGACGATAGTGTGATCATTTCTGTTCCCACTAATTGACATTTTTGTGTATTTTATATACTGATCCAATGGATATGTAAGTCAAGGCTAGATACTTTCTTCCTTTTCTTGTATGCAGGAATGTGCAGATTAAAGTGTGCAGATCTAACCATGGATCTACCCTGCCTAGTTATTCATTTCATTTGTTCTGCTGGTACTTGCCTCTACATGTTTATACCTTCATTGACTGGGGTGTAGAAGGAATCTGACTTTTTTTTGTCAGACCTTCTTTATAATAGGGAAATCGTCTAGGGGTCTTCAATTCTCCATAGTTAGGTGGGGACTATTTATTTTGGAGCAGCCCAATATGGTACTTTTAAAAATGTGTACAATTCCCTACTAGGCAGTTGATTTTGTTCCAGCCTCCCCTCACTGTGAGTACCTTTAAAAATTTCCAGAAACTCTGTACAGCATCTGTTCTCAACAATGATCCCTCAAGATTACATTTTATAGGATCACATTGATCACTTGGCAAAGGTTCTTTTACTAGATTTGGGGGCTGCAAAACATCTTTTCCTGGTTCCAAATCTCAATATACACACATAATCTTTTTATCTTGTTATTTGCTTTAGGAACTGAAGGTTTTAATGATTGAAGGAAATGCCCTGTCATTCCCTGACTTTCAGGTGGCTGCACTTTTATGGATTTACAGGTTTTTCAAGCCTTTATTGGGTTTACATTTTACCATTGTAAACACATGCACTCTTTTATGTTCTTCAGGCTATTATTACCTCTATCATTGTTTACAATGGACATATTTATTTTGATTAAATAAATCAAATGTGATATTAGGAAACTTTCTGACCAGTTCCTATTTATTTCAAATGTGATATTAAAAAGAAGTTTTGATACAACACAGATTCCCAAGTTAGTAGATACTCTTTAAAAACGAAAATGGATTCTAATTCTAATATTACTTTTATATTGTGACAGGTATTAAAAGATTTTTCCAATCAATTTCTGTGTACCTGTACCTTGTACCTGGGGCCTTACTGAGCACATATACACATCACAGCAGTATTGCCTGCTGCACTGGCCGACCTCTAGATAGTATATGGGACTTCCCTGGACCTGCTTTTCTTTTTAGAGATCATATTTGTCTATTAAATCAAAAATATAATGAGTCTAATATCTTTGTATGACTCTTCAAGGTTGGCAATTATTTTCCATCATTATTTCAGAAAATTCCATTGTTGTGTTAATCATCTCTCTGCTGTTATGATGAAATAACTAAGGAAATCCGTTGAAATGATGAGTGTTTTTGTCTCATACTTTTGAAGAACTCACTTAAGTTCATCTGCTACTACATTTTTGAGCTTGCAGTGTGGAAATTTTCATGGTTTTCTTAGCTGTGGTAGATGAATTTCTTCACCCAAGGATAACCATAAACAAAAAGGGGGAAAAAAGGCTGGAGAATGACTTGCTTTCATGACATACTTCTTTCAACTAGGTTCTATCTCCTGCTCACCCACTCAGGTGTGGACTCACCACTAAGCTAAGCTATTGGCATACTTATAAGCACTCGAAATGAAGCATGGGATATATGCAAACCATAATTTAAAATTTCTCATTTGGTTAACATTGGTGGCTTTTACTTGGAATTTCCCACAATTACTGTCAAAGGAGAAAATTTATGAAATGATCATGTCAGTTGAAATGCTTTATTGTTTAAGCCTACAGTGAGATCGTCTATATAACATCCTAGGATATAGTAGCTCAGTCGCTCAGGAATGAGACCTGCAATTGACAAATGTGATCTCATGAACCAAAAAAAAAAAAACAATAAAAAATAAAAATAAAAACTTGCGTTCATCAAAAGTTATGGTGACTTAAGTGAAAGGGCAATGCCATAGAATGGGAGAAAGATCTTTACCAGCAATACAACTGAGAAAGTAATATTGTTAGAAATGCACGAAGACTCAACTAAATAGCAATCAGATTAAAATGTTAAGACAGTGATAAACTGGAAAGAATGTTCTCCAAACCAGTGTAAGGAATAAGTAACTTTTTTAAAAGCTCAGTGTTCTTAATCATTGGGAAAATGCTGATTAAAGCTACATTAAGATCCTACGTCTTTTCTAGTCAGAGAGGTCATCATCATGATTATTAATGACATCAAATGTTGGCATAGATGTAGGTTAAGGGTATACTTACATACCCTTGGTGACAGTGTAAACTAGGGCAACAACTCTTGAAATCATTTTGAAAATTTCTCAAAGGACTAGAAATTTACTAGCTGTTATGACTTACTATATTAAGTACCCCTATCAATACTGGGCATATACAAAAAGGATGTTATAACTTTGTACAGAGATACTTTTAAATATGTGCTTATTGCTACTCTAGTCCTAAAAAATGAAATCAATCTACATGTCCATAAACTGAGAATTTCAAGGACACATAAAAGAAATCCCACACTAGCTCAATATTGAGAATAATAGATGATTATTTATTTACGGGTAGACTCACAAATCAGAATTCTCTGCTGGAATGGAGAACAGCAACTGAATCCTGCAGCCAGAAAAGAGGCCAGAAGCATGCTTTATATCAGCATAAATAGTTTGAGGCCCCGCCCCAGTGGACGGGTAACTTAAAGTTTACTGGTTGTAGGTTTTCCCACAGCTCCTCCCTCTTTTGTTTAAATAAGTGAGTTCTAAGCCTAATACAAAATTATATACAAAAAGAACAAGTATATACAATAATTATTTTTTCTTATTGAGTTTAATTCTTGTATAATAAATAACTTGACCAAGTCATGAGAAGAAATTAACTACAACTATCTAGTCTTCAACCCCATCGAAGATCTGATAAGGGAAATAATATTACTTGAGTAAGCAGGAAGTGCGACTTACAAAATCAAGCAACTTACAAAATGTGCAACAAATGACAGAGACAACTGACTACCTGGGCAATAACCCAAAGTTTCACTTGCAATGTTGAAGCAACCAACTTTGGCTAAGGTCTAGAGCAACTGACAGACCATTTTCAGAGACAAGAAAATTTTCAAAACTGTCTTACCCTGTCTTGGCAAGATTTGACAGGCTTTTACCTTGTGTCCTGCTTATCCATTTCTGGATACCATGTACCTTGTCAGTGGTTGAGGCATGGGTAGTTCCTTGCCTACAGGCCAGTTTTGCCAAGAATAAAACAAGTTCCAAGTTCCAAGTGGAGTGTCTTTGGTGCTCAACATTCTCTCGGGAATAGATCAGTGCTGCCAGCAGCAATCCTGTCTCACTTCAATAGGACCCTAAGTTACCCAAGGTCTAAAGTTTCTCCTTTAAAGATGACACCTCATCCTTGGACATTAATTGGATAGCATGCAGATTGCCATCCTGGAGAGATCCATCTGCTAACCTATCATAACTTTTTAACAAATTTTGATTGTCAAATTCAACAGTATGAATTCTTTCAGAAAATTTCTCAGTACCTTTAGATATTGATTCAATTTTGTCTGTCAAATTAAAGTTATCCTTTTAAATAGTATTAATTTTTTCAGGTAATTTTGATTTTATATAGTATTAATCCTGTCAACTATCTGTTCATTATTAGTCTGTAAAGACTGTATCATTCCTAAAAGTTCCACATTCTTTCTTAATGATAAAATATGAAGAAAAAAACTGAGTCCTAATATCCAATAAATTGAAATATCACCATAACCATATAAGCCTTGCAGAATACAATCCATAGTGTTAGCAAAAAAAAGTTACTAAAAGTTTCAATATTAATGTATACTGCCATGTTGATTTATTAATTACCTGTTATGAGATCCAGTAAATTGTTTAAGGTGTAATAATCTTTATTTTCTAGCAGATGTCGTGGATGCAGAGTGGCGACTAGCAGCAATGCAAATGGTGGCAACAGAAATGGTCCTGAGCCACTTTAGTTTCCCTCCTTGGTACTGGCTAAATACTGAGAAATATGCTTTGATTGACAAACTAAAAGCAATTAAGTCAATTCTATACACGGAGCAAGAAACCCAGAACTCACAGGCAAGAGCACAAACCGGAAGCTACACAAGTCATGGTAAGGACCCGCCCCAGGGAACGTAGTAGTTGTGCATGCGCTTGGGAAATTTCCAGTTTGCCATGTGCAGTAAGCTCTGCTGTGGTGGGGGTTCTACAAAAAAACAAAACACACACACACACACACACACACACACACACAAACACACAAACCCACGCTTAAGTAAAAGAAGCAAGCCAAGCCAACCAGGCAGGGTTGGGAGTCTTTCTGGGCTACGGACCAGCTAGGCTTTTAGGCCATCCACCTGTTAGGTGTGGAGTCTGAATCCATGTGGGCGCCAGATGAAGAAGGACACTTAAAAGAAATCCCATACTAGCTAAGAATTGAGAATAAGAGATACATATTTATTTAGGGATATTCACACAAATCAGAATCCTCTGCTGGAACAGAGAACAGCAACCAAATCCTACAGTTGGAAAAGAGGCCAGATACCTGATTTACGTTGGCATAAATAGTATAAGGCCACGCCCATGGTTACTTAAAGGCTACTGTCTGTAGGAAGAAGGAAGGTGGACAGAGAGAAGCTATAGAGCCACTGGAGACAGATGTGCTGAAACTTTGCTGGTAGGCTACAACCTCGTGGTGCTATACAGATTAATGGAGATGGGTTAAGTTAAGATGTAAGAATTAGTCAATAAGAAGCTAGAGCTAATGGGTCCAGCAGTGATTTAATTAATACAATTTCTGTGTGATTATTTCCATCCCGGGAGGCCGAGACCAGTGAGCAGCTCCCTACCCTAAACAAGAATTAGATAATAAAAAAGGTTAATATCTACAATCAAATTCTGTTCAGCTATAAATAAAAAGGAAATCATGAAATTTGCAGGTAAATGGATAGAAATGGGGAAAACAATTATACGGAGTATATCTATCCTAGCCACCAGAGACAAATACTGCATGTCCTTTTTCTCATGAAGGCCGTAGTTTTAAATTGTTTTGGCATGTTTAACATGGAGTAAAGGCAGAAGATCACAAATGAGAAATAGCAACAGGACTACTCTCTTAAGGACTGGGAATAATAGAATGTTAGTGAAATAAAAATAGAGAGGGGTGTGACTGGTATGGAATGGTTCAGTCAGGCAGTGAAGTGGTGGCGTGATAAAATAAGAGGTCACTTGAAGGCATAAACCAAACGAAGTATAAATAAAGGCACTACCTGGAAACCTATAATCTTGCAGTCAAAGCAAAAATAACCTCGCCCCCACAAAAAAAAATGAAACAACTAAACCAAAAACCAAACAATACAGCACATGGGGTATAAATGAATAGAGGAAAATATTGGGAGATAACAGTTTAAGTGAGAATGGAAAAAAGTGAGGTGGATGGGGTGGTGAGCTAAGCAAAACTAAGTACTCGTGAAAAAGGCTCATAAAATTCCACTAATTGGTAGGCGAATTAAAGTGCAACTTGTTAAAGGAGTTTAATCAGAAGTTCCCTACAATAGTGAATGATACTACTCCCACAAGACCGAGTTATTAAATGAAATTTTCAAAGCTAGGCATAAGTTACTGTCTTAAGAATTATTAGACAGAGAGACCCATAGATACCCAAAACACTACAGGCTATTGCCAGTGCTCTTGGATGCTCACTGTAACTAGACAGGAAGACTCTGTTGCTTTGGATGCAGTGCGCAGTGGAATCAAGACTAAACTTATCAAACAACTTTCGCTGTAAATTCTGGCTTTTGTATCACTAGGTTGTGCTACGCAGATAGCTTAGTGAGAAAAAAAATCAATATTCTTACCTAAAACGAGGTCCTGTATGCTACAATATCAAGCAGACAAGCAAGACATACTTACTGGTGCAATAGGGACAAGATTGTTTATGGGGGTGTCTTGTGGTTGCTACTGTTATGAAGGGACACCATGAACACAGCAACTCTTCTAAAGGAAAAAGCCACATTCACTCCAACAAAGCCCTATCCCCTAGTAGTGCCACACCTTTTGGGGCCATTTTATTCATATCACCACTGTGGAGAATCAAATACTCTCTTTACTTGAGTCCTGCTCCAAAGGGGAGAATTCACATGTGTAAACATAAAATGTCCCCAGCTAGAGAAATCCTAAGCTCTAAACAAAAGCTTATTGATGTTGTTTTTTTTTCTAAATGGCCACGCTGTCAAACTGCCTTCTAAATATTTGTTTATATCCATAGATTTATGCAATTCCAAATTAGTGACAGAGAAGATGGTTATAGTGGGTAGTGATTAAGTCAGAGATGCAAAACTGTCCCAGAGTACCAAAACCAAGCAAGCAACTGTGAGTACTCAACTGTAGCTATTACATCTATACTAATCCTGTCCCCCAAAACAAAGTTCAAATAATATGGTAGAATGGGGAGAAGCAGAAATATGTAAGAGACAGAGGATAAGAAGAAGTGCTGTGAAATTTGTCCTTTGTACATGATGTGACTGTATTTGACATGAACTCAAAGTAGCTGTTGTTGCCAATATAAGACTGTGTAAAACTGAATCAGTTCAAAACTGCAGGAAGGATCTGAAAGGAGTTCCCTAGACCCTATCTTTGGCTGAGGAGCTTTGGCAGCTGATGACAGTGGAAAAGGGGAGTAACTATTCTTTTTTTAAAAAAAAAATGTTATTATTTTTATTTAAAAAGTCTTTTTTTTTTATTTTGCACACCATCCACAGTCTTCCTTATTCCCCTCCTCCTACTCCCCCTTCTACCATTCCTCCCATCCACTCCTCAAAAAGGATAAGTCTTCTTATGGGGAGTCAACCAACTATTCTTTAAGAATAGATTTCCAATTACTCAGGGGTAACATTTTGCCCATGGACATATCGACAACATTAGCTGGAAAAGTTGTGTTTGAATAAACAGTCAGAGAAGCAACAAACAAAAACAACAAATAGATAGACAGGCAATGGTGACACACATCTTTAATCCCAGAACTTAGGGAAGAAGAAGGAGGTGGAAATCTGTGAATTTGAGTACAGCGTGATCTACAGAGTGAGTTCCAGAACAGCCAGAGCTACATAGAAAAAAAAAACCTTTCTCAAAAAGCAAACAAATAAAACAACAAAAACAAACAGATAAATAATAAAATGAGAACATGATGTCAGTAGAAAGATATGATGGGGCATCCTAGGTGGATCTAGAGGTAGAGAGTATGGGATGAGTATGATCAATATCTGTTGCATGCAAGTGCAAAAATCTTAAAGAAATAAAATCAAAAATTTTAAATGCATAAATCCATGATTTGAGAAGTAGAGAGGAAAACAAAAAATCTTTTTATACATTCAAATTTATATTAATGGCATCATGGGATATGGTTCTCAAAATTGGAAGAAAATTTTTGTTGCTATTTAATAACAAATGCCCATGATAGACAATAGTGTTCTGAAGAAAAACAAAACTGGAAAGTTGGCAATGCTTCATATTATAATTATCTACAAAATAATGGCAACGGGCAGTTATTACATTCTAAAAGTAAAATCAAAGGAACAGAATATATGACAATTGCTAAGGTTTAGTCTGAGTTATCACCTTGCCTGAATTGCTGTTGTTCTTAAGTGTGCTTCCGGAGAAGGCCTGTGGCATAGTGAGTAGGAAACACTATCTTCCCACAGTAGCAGTGGAATCTACCAGTGAAAAGGCTGCCATGATGAAGAAAACTGTCAGAAAGGCAGAACCTCAGATGCTGATAGTATTGCTGCTGCCACCAGCTGACGTAGACTCCCGCTTCTTCCCCTTTCAGTTCCAGAAAATCTTCAGACAGTTTTCAAATTTCAGTTCAGGATTGGAACTGCTTGAATATCCTGCTTCCAGTATTAGGAACTTGTTTCTATATTTTCCTAGCATGAAGAAATTCCCTAAGGCATATTCAATAGAATAAATCTTCCGTTACTATATACAAACTGATATTCTATTGGTACTGTACTCCAGAGAATTCTGCATAATAGACTAATAAATTTATGATATTTTTAATAATTCAATACAGCAATGAGAACATGATTTTTCAAACTAATGATATTAGGAAAGTTCACGTCAACATGGAAAAAGAATTTTGGGCCTTACCTACTCAACTGTAGGACATTATCACATTTGTTATAGAATTAACATTAAAATATAGCAATATTTTATGAATAAATCACTTTATAACAATAAAACAGTTGTTATATAAAACAATAACTTTATAACAATGATTTCAGAAAATATTTCTATGTACTTGGATTTGACAGAATATTTTAACATCAATGTGTCAATTTACTAATACAATCCTACCAAAAAAGCTTTTAAAAGGACAATAGAGATTACCACTGATACACAACTAGTTCTCAAATTCTGTTGGTCACTATATGAATTGCAATAGTTACTTTAAGAAACTGCTAGTAATGTTTAATGCAGCACATGTGTATATTTTCTGATCCAGTATTTAATCCACCAAAATTTATATAGTACAAACAAGTAGATTTGAACATATAAAAGAATGTATAATATGTTTATAATGTTTATAGCAGTAGCAATTTAACCTCTGAAAACTGGGCTCTAGGCATGTCTATTGGTTGTAATGAAGACTAAACTACTAAGAGCTATTGAATATTTACAGAGATCATATGATTATAGACAATAATGTATTATTGCAAATCACATGCAGTATATCACTATATACACCACACATAACAATGAAAAGAAAACTCAGCATGATTGTGATTTGATTTATGAACACCAGAAACACATAATGCTAGTATACAATTTTAGATGTCAGAATAATGGCTACCTATTCTCAAAGACAGGTTGACAGAATAGGAGAAAAGGGAAGACTTTAGAGCCCAAATAGCTTCATCTTTTCTTATTCTATGTGACTCTACAAGGATACAAAATTTGCAAACCTTTTTCCCACGCATGTATGATTTGTGCACTCTTTCAACCTTGAATAAAATATCTTACATTAGCATAAAATGTATTTAGATCTAGAATTGTTAGATTTTAAAATCAATAGTTGCCTAATTTATGATTCTACATTGTAGTACCTAATTGATAAAATCCCCAAAGAAGGAATTGTTAATCAAATTACTCATGTTCAATGACCCTGATCTGACAATTCTTTTGGAAAGATGATCATGGTATTCCCCAGTGCTCTTCCTTCCTGCTTATACTTTCAGCATTGATACAGAAATGTCCATATGTTCTTTATGGCATATTCTTCAAACTCATTTCTAGTAATATCTCGCTTTTCAGTTTTACACCTGAGTTATTTAGAGAAACAGAATTTAAGAACAGAAAAGAAAGATAGCAAATCTTTTTCTGACTCAAGAGCTCACAACAGGATAAAAACAAAGACATCAACATCATGTTGTGTTGAAGAACTTATCCAGGTCAAAAATTATACAGCTTTGCAGACTTACTTTATTTCTATCAAAAACAAAATAAGTGGAAGCAATGTTGCTTTTCGGGCATTTTCCTTCCTCCTTCCAAAGCCTGGGGCTTGATCATTATAATAGCAGTATACCAGCATGTAAGGAGAAGGCTAAATTCAGTCCCAAAGAAAGTATATAGGGTGTGTTTAGACTATAGGAACGTGTGGTTCAAGTATAAAGGAAAATGACTCTGCTCTGTTTGTCTATTTTGAGTATTTATCTTCCTCACACAGATCAGAAATTTCACCTGCCTGGATGTTGTTATGTAAGGTCCAATAAGTCTGTCATTGTGTACAGTAATTTGGTCAAGAAGGAGCCAAATTTTCCATATTTCAGAGGGAAAAGAACAGCATTCAAGTGACAACATTCAAATAAATATTATGGAAAATACAATATGATCAGGCACAACAGAATATGAGAAAACACTCCTCAGAATAAAAATAGTCTGTTTTTTAATCCTCTTTTTCCTTTGAACTTGCTTCTCAGATTTTTAACTAAAGTTCATATGTTCTAAAGAGACTCAGTGTTTTATGCTCTACTTGAAATTTCACCCAGTGATGTAGTCACCTTTTCCATGATGTGCAAGGTCTTATGAGCATGGTGCTGGGTACATAATGCTATCAACGGCCTTGGATCCATTAGCCTTTGGGACCTGTTGGCTCTTCACCACCATGGATCACTGTGTTTCTCTTGACCCTGCCTGCCCCTCTGCTCATCACCATAAATTCAACTTACCCTACATTTCCCTGTGTAAGCTTATTCAAATAGAAATATCAGCTGAATAATTGACCTTTAAAATCCAAATATAACTCTGGTTCACATCTACATTGGCACACCCTTCATTTCTCCTTATATCTATGGGTTATCATTTTGGAAGGAACCTCTGTCTGACTGTGATTTTTTTCTAGCTAAATACTATGTGGGATCTAACAAATGGGCCAATTGATAAGATTAACATGTACATTTATGTATTTGTTTGTGTAAGTCATCGTCCATTAATATTCAGAGATCCACAAGCTGACAGAGTAGAAAGCATCACTTGCCTGGATGTTACCTACAAAGAATAGGTTCTTAAGTTTCATATACTAAGACCTCCTATATTTCCTATTATTAAGCAGAAAAGGTAAAAGCCAGCAATAGAAGGTCATTTTGAGATATCAGGGAAATAACCTGATGAAACTCTCCGATTTATTCTGATGACCCTATACTATATAAACCAATAGCTTCAGAACAATGTTTGTGAATGCTTCTATTTTTTTATTGTATGTATACCTCACCACACAAGTC
This sequence comes from Myodes glareolus, assembly GCF_982192425.1. Lineage (NCBI taxonomy): Eukaryota > Metazoa > Chordata > Mammalia > Rodentia > Cricetidae > Myodes > Myodes glareolus. The sequence continues at coordinate 49,538,762 of NC_142037.1, read as the reverse complement.
ATATTTTTTTCTGTTTCACAGTAGTTGAGAATAAATTGAAAAGAGAAATGAATTCTTTGGTCTTATAATTTCTGCCCTTTCAGGCCATGATCACTTGTTGCTCTGGTTTTTTGACCTGTACATGGTGAGTGCAGATCATCATAGTGTGGGGCATATTGTCCAGAGGATTGTCATATGGTGGCCAGGGAGCAACTGGAAAAGGGAAGAATGAGTCCAGAGTCCAAAGACATGTTCCCAAGGCTGTATTTCTCTGAGTCAGACCTCATCATCTCCTTATTAAGCTGTGAGTCACCAACACATGAATTAGTTGGACCTAGAGCCTCATAATCCTACAAACTTAACAGTCCCACTGTGTTATGATCAGTCCATTTACCCACGAGCCTTTGGGAGATATATTTGTTATCTAACAGTCACACTCTTACTTTTTTGGGGGTTCTCATCAAGTCCACTGCGTGGAAACAGTATCATGTGGAAAGAACAGACCAAATGCCGGATTTAAAGTTGAGTGTGAGTTCTTGAACATTTATTACCCATACTTAAAAAGGACTTATTCCTTCTCTGTATACCAAGTTGACCTTGAACTCAGAGATCCATCTGCCTCTGTGTCTCAAGTCAAGGGATAAGAGGTATGCAATACCACAATTGGAGGTAGGGTGTCTCTGAATCTTTTCTTTGCTCTCAGGGCCCTTTTACTCCCACCGAGTTGCCTTGTCTAGGCTTTATATGAGGGTTTGTACCTAGTTTTATTGTATCTTGCTATGTTTCATTCAGTAGATATTCCTAGGAGGTATGCTTTTTTTCTGAATAGAAATGGAAGAGGAATAGGTCTGGGGAAGACGGGAAGTAGGCAGAGTGGCTGGAAGCAATAACTCGGGGACTGGGAGGTACAGAGAGAGGACAAACTGCTGTCTGGATATGTTAAAAATAAAAAGTAAACAAAAAGTCTTCTTTTCCTTTATGTAGGGGAGAGGAGCTTAGTCCTGCTTTAACTTAATGTTCAGTCTTTGCTGACTCCCATGGGAAGCTTTGCCCTTTGAGAGAAGAGGATTGGGGGGCGTCTGGGTGAGGGAGGGGAGTGCAGAAGGAAAGGTGGGAAGAACTGTGGTTGGAATATAAAATGAATAAAAATAAATACACACACAAGAAAAGACTTAATCTCATCAAATGGTTCTCTATCTGAAAAGTAAAAGGGACAGCTTACTATCTTTTTTTTTTTCCTCCTCCTCCCCACCTTCCTTTTCCCTCCCCCTCCCCACCTCACCCTCCCTCTCTAGTCCTAAGAGTAGTCAGGGTTCCCTGCCCTGTGAGAAGTCCAAGGTCCTCCCCACTCCATCCAGGTCTATAAAGGTGAGCATCCAAACAAACCAGGCTCCCACAGAGTCAGTCCATGCAGTAGAATCAACTTACTATCTTTTAAATCTTTTATGCTAAATAAATGAAATTAAAGAATAATGTCAAAATGTATGTCAACTTTTCAAGGGATGCCAAAATGCACTCTTAGGCTTATTGACTAATATTTTAAAACAACAACTTAAACATAACAAAGAAATAGAGCTATAAACAAAATAGTGAAGGTCTTCTAAAGACATTGGTGATCATTTTTAAATTTAAATAAAATAAGAAATATCTTGTGTCAGTAATGTTTTTCGGAATGTCTGACATATAGGACGATGTCAAATGTTCGAGCTCTTACTGATGGGGAGTCAACTCCAAATGACTTATGCTAAGTGGAGATTTTATTTTTTGTGTAGATAAAATCTAAGGTGGCATGGATAGAGAATAGTGTCAAGTCTCAGACTAAAGTTTGCCAAATTAACTGTCCTACAATGTCAGGAGCAGAAAGATGGCAGAGATTAATCACATCCAGGAAGACTGTCTACAAGTAGCCTTGGTCAGTGAAGTTCTGCTGCTGTTCTACCTCCCAGGCAGTTGCGAACCCATTGAGACTATCATCAAATCATCAGCTAGGACGCACAGTAGCCATGGACATGTGCAAGAAGACCCTAACCCATCAGGCTTCTCAGATGGAAACAGAAAGGAAGGTTAGACAGGCAATGCCTTTCTACCAAGAGAGTCTTTAAAAGCAAAGACTGAATTTTCATAAAGAAAAGTGGATACTGGTAAGAAAATGGAATAGTAAGAGCAAGCACAGGGCTAAAGAAGCTCTCCTCAGGTTAGTCACTATTTTCTCTGTCCTTGTGCGAAAATAAAATTTCTACCTAGGGGAATTTATAAACGTGAACACCATTGATAAAACTTGATGCTGGAGGACAGGAACTTGTTCCTGCTTCAGCTTGATATGCCATGTTGTAGATACCCTTGGGCAGCCTTACCCCATCTAAGTGGAGACTGAGGAGGAAGGAATGGGGGAAAGGTTAGGAAGAAATTAGGGGGAGGGAGCAAGGAAAGGAGGAAGGGGTAACTGTAGCTGGTATGTAAAATAAATTTAAAAATTGTGAAAAAAAAAAACAAAAACAAAAAGTAACAACAGAAACTCTGTATCAGCCCTATACTAGTAATAAGGGCATTGGAGTTTGCTTGTACTACATGTTTCTTGTTTAAGCGACAATAATTTGTTATTAAGATTAAATGCTAAAATAAACATTTTTCATCAATAATGTGGAAAGATTCCTACTGCTGATCAGCTTGAAGCAGTTTGTGAGTATTATGGAAAAAACTTCACAATACTGACTTTAGTTTTTAAAGGATACTATCTGAATATTCATATTTTACTTTCTGGAAATTTAATCTTATACAAATGTTCTCTATTAATCCCTAAATTTGACATATTGTTTCCTCTAGTTTTATCATAGAAAGATTATTGATTCACTAATATTTGGAGTGATTTTATAGCTTGATATTTCTTTAGATTGTTTTAAATTGACTTTTATAATATAAATGTTTATCATTTCCCTTTTCTGTTGAGTGGTAATGAAAGTCAGGAAAGGGAGGATTGATTATAATAGAATTATGTCAAGAAAAATTATGCTTATCACACAATTCTAAGCATCATAAAAACTATCAGAAATCAAAGGCATTCTCAAAAGTGATGACTAAATAAAAGATTTGCCATGATGGTAGTGGCTTCAAGGACATGGTAATGATGTGGGATTCCCCTTTGTATGCTGTGAATGCCACTGGTTAATGAAGAAACTGTCTTGAGCCTATGATAGGGTAGAATAGAGCTAGGCAGGGAAACTAAACTGAGTTCTGGGAGAAAAGAGGCAGAGTCAGGAGAGGCCATGGAGTCGCTGCCATGTGGCAATAAACAGATTAATGGAAATGGGTTAGATTGATATGTAAGAGTTAGCGAATAAGAAGCTAGAGCTAATAGGCCAAGCAGTGACTTAATTAATACAGTTTCTGTGTGGTTACTTTGGGAGTCTGGACTTCTGGGAAATGAATAAGCAGCCTCCCACAACATGATAGTGATACACTGAATAATCCATATTATTCTATTGATTAAATAAAAATCACATAGAGGAAATATACTGTAAGCTATGCATTTCAAAAGGCAAGCTATACATTTATAGATTTAGCAAAAACATAATTTTCTAATTTATAACACGGTTTATTAAAATTGTAAGATCTTTCTCCCAATCAACACAGCATTCTGAAGTCATACCTGAATATTTTTATGCTATGTCATATTTTGAGATTTTAGAAAACTAACAATCATCAAATCTGCTGAGGCTGATTTAAACTCTCTTTTTTACAACCTAATGTACAGTTATTTCTAGTGTTTTGCAAATTAAACAAAGTCATTGGTTTTGTTTATTTGTGATTTTTTTTTGTCTGATGTGTGTGTCTGTGTGGTTCTGGTTCACAAGGATGACAAAAAATTCTATGATTTGCTTAGACAGCTTAGAAAATAACAATTTAATAAATAAATAAATAAGGAAATAGTTGATTCAAAATCACTTTCAATTGGGCTTAGTGAGGAACGCATTGTTTTGTGAGAAATGATTATCAGTTATTTGTGGCTACTCATTTATCATGCAGTTCACCCGTATAATTGTCAGAATAGATGCTATGGTTTCCTGTTGGGAAAATGCTTCTGGTGGAACTAGGAAATAGTCACGTCAGGAGTCTGGAAAGAAATAAAAAACAATTGATAGCCGCCAACTAGCCTAGCAAAGTAATGGGGAGATAAAACATTAATATGTTTTATCACATATATACAATATACATTAATGTACTATTATATATAATGTTATCCAATTGTATGTAATTATACACAAAATGTATCAAATATATATAAATATATATTTATATTATATAAGTATAATATATAAAATATAGTATATACATATAATTATATATAAATATAAGTATATTTATATATAAATATATATAAGGTTATTTTATGTATATAATATATATATATTTGTGTATATATATTATATACATAAAAGAAGACAAAGTCATGAACTTGAGACAAGAGTACCATCAGAGGAACTGAAAGGGAGTGTATGGGGTGGAGATGATGTAAATATAGTACTCATGTATAATATTCTCAAAAAATTGTTTAAAAACGTTAAATATTTTCATAGGTATGAAAAAGAAAGTAACCATAAAACACAAAACTCACGTATGTATGTAGGTGTGTGTATAAGTCATTGCTTAAAATGCTGCCTTAATTATTGACGAGAATACTAAGTAACATAAGAAAGAGTAAGTAATAGACAGACTCAAACAACCTGTGGAAATAAACTTGGTCCTCTGTCTCTGTCCTTTTCTCTGTGTGTGCACGTGCATGCCTGCTCAGGGCAGTGAGCCTGTGGAGGACAGACGACAATTTTTCAGAGTCTATTTTCTCCTTTTATCGCATGGATTCCAGAGATGAAACATCAGGTTTGGTGGTAAGTGTCTTTACCACGAGAATCCTATTTCCAGCCTATTCATTAGCAGTTTCTTTGAGATATTGCATGTTTCAGTGGACATGCAATCAGATTGGCCCTGGTCATGTGGCAGTCTTCCTGTATCAACTCCCCAAGTGATGTGATTATCGAGGGAGCCATTGTGCCAGATTGAAATTCTTTTTAACTTATTAGAAAATTTGATCTAAGGGAATCAATCATATTTCTGAATTTCAGGCATCTAAAAATACATCTAATGATTGGAGTATTTCTAGAATTACTGTGTTTTAGTTTCTCTTTTTATTCACCACTGGCTTTCACTTTTTATTATAAAATGTTGTACTTCACAGTAACATGCAGAAAGACATTTTAAAATTAATTTTGGTAGAATAATCACATTACTATTTTTTAATGTTTCTCTTTAAAATGTAAATTTAGTTGCTCTCTAAAAAGCAGCATTATTCCGCATCCCTTACCATAATATATTTCATTTTTTCGAAAATGTTTGATTATTTAGTAGCATATCAAAGAGCTTTATGGGTGTATCTGTGTCATCTAACTTCATCTGCTCTTTTTCCTTCGTGTCTTGTATGACTTTAACTCATTAGTTGTAACTCACATAAAACTGTTATTCCTGTGCCACACTGCTGATACTAGGCTCTTGTAATTTCAGAAGATACTTTTATCCACCTCTTAAAAGGGTAATTTGATTTACCTTTTGGTAATTCCTTCTGACTTTAAAATTGGCTTTGCTTATTCCTAAAACTTTTTAAGTCCATTTATTCTCATTTTAGAAGTCAAAACAATGCACACTTTGTGGTTGACTTAATAGGTAAGCCAGTTCTGACCATTAGTCTGAGGATGCCGAGCTTTCTTCTGCTCCCATTACTTTTAGGTTTTGTGACACCATGTAACCATTTTCCATGAGGATATTCTTCCAGTTCCTGATTAAAACTGTAGGTCAGCATCATTAAAGTATTGAGAAAATTCCACCAGACTCTGGTTTGACATTAGGTCAATCAAATGTTGTAGCTCTGTTTGTGAAAAACTACCTCTCTGGGCAATTTGTCTGGTTTTCACTATTGAGACCAGAAGATCATTATCTAGATAGAAAAAGCCACCAGAGAAAGGAAAATTGGATCATTCAAAAATAAAAATGAGCATTTTGTTTCATCTAATGAGAAAGTATGACCACTTTAAATTTAAAAGTCTAAATAGGAAAAAAAATACAAAATACTCTTTTTGATTATTTTAAAATGGCCTTATCAATAGGTTAAAATGAGTTAGTAGCCAAAGTCTTAACATACTATTCTTCCCAGGTATCTTTTAGGAGGCCCTACATTCAATATAGGTTGTGATATTTTTACAAAATTTGCTACAGAGTCTATGGATACATATAAACTTCTTCACCTTTCAGTTAAACTTTATCCTTTATACTTGCCTATTAATATATTATTTTTTAAAAGTAAATATAACTGTTGCTATCATTAGATTTTGCCTTTGGTTTCTCTGGACATCATGCAAATATTAGAAAATCTGATGGGGAGTATTAGCAAGTATGCAAAGGAGATCACAGGAACTAGTTGATCAGCTAGTAGATCAAACATGGAAAACATGGAAGTAACTCATGGATTTACTGCATGAATGTACTTTTCTTATGAACAAGTTTTCATAATCAAAGCTGCATTTGGCATACTGCTTGTGTATATGCATGTGATATATTTGTCTATACATGTGTGTAGATTTGCATGTGTGCATTGTGCATCTGTACATAAATACACATGTGTATGGAAGTCAAATATTGATGTTGAATGTTTTCCTCCCTTGGTCTCCCACTTATTTGATGACTAGCAAGCTTGGTTGGTCTATCTGTCTCTGTGGGCTAGCATATTTTACTTGCCGTGATTGCATGCTTATAAAAATCTTGCATATGATCAAGGTTTATAGAATATATTTTGAAAAGTATTAAGAAGGTCATAACACATCCTGACTTCTCTTAGGACTGGAGGGCGGAGTGGGAGGGAAATGGGAGGAGGGGAGAAGGTAGAAATTTTTAATAAATAAATAAATTAAAAAACAAAAAACAAAAAGAAGGCTATAGTATTTTAATCTTTTATTATTTCTTTATGAAATTCATGGAATTTATTTTGATGATATTTTTCCCATTCCCTAACTCTTTTCAGATTCATGCCTCCTTCCCTACCCAATCAACTTTGTCTCCTCTTTTTGTTTGTTTGTTTAAATAAGAGCAATAAAACATTAAATCCATATAATAGTCTTATACGTTTAGGTGTGTGGTCATTCACTGGAGCATGACTGACCTAACTGAGCAACACTCTTAAAAAAACCTGACTCTCTCATTCAATTACTAACCAGGCCGGACCCTGCTTAGTTTCCAAGATCAGACAAGGTCAGGAGCATTCAAGAGGTTACAACTAATCTACATGGGAAGTTGAAAAAGATAAGATCTTCTGAGTAAATTTGGAGCATGGAGACCATGGGAGAGGGTTGAAGGGGAGGGGAGAGAAAAAAGAGAAAAATGTAGAGCTCAATAAAATCAATAAAAAAAAGAAATAAGAGAACTGACTTTCTTTTCCTTTTAGTTATTAATTTGTTCCACAAACCCATCTTGCTTGAGCTTGTGAAGAACTTTGTTTAAAACAGCAAGAAGTGACCGATGTGAGGGGATATGTTATCTGTTTTTTAGTTGTTGTTCCGTAAGTTCTCCTTTACTTCTAAATCTTACAAGCTATTCCCAGTGCTCTTGATCACCTTCCTGAACTTCGTGGAAGAACCCTATTGCTGAAAACTTGAGTCAGAGGACATAGAGAAATCAAGGCGTACTGACACCATCCTCACTGGCTAGTTCTCATAGTGCTACAAGTGCTATCCACGGGACTAGAATAGAAAAATAATCATCACTATTACTTAGCTGTGAACCCCAAGATCTAAAATAACAGTCCAGCAGGAAATTGTACAATAAAGGCAGAAATGTCATGGAATTAACTAACCATTTTTCTGATTGAATTTAGAGAATCCTCTACAAGATGATAGCCATACTTGGCATCATCATTGATACCTAGAATTTGTAATCACACATTATTTCTCCTAAGGGAGAAATTATTCTATTAAAGTGATCATTTTTAATACCACTTTATCAGGCAAGAGAACTGGCTCAGTGTATAAACACACTTGCCTTAAAAGCCAGAATAACTGAATTATATTCCCAAAAACTTCATATGGGTGAAAGAAAAGAACAGATTCCTCAAGTCTTGTGACCTCCACATGTACGTCCTGCCATGCATACTAGTGTGCATCATTCACACACTGGTATGTGAAATAACAATATGTAAATAAAAGTTAAAACCATTGCTGACCTGATGACACATGAATTTAAACACAGCACCAAGAACGCAAAATTCAAGGCTAGCATGGTTCACACTCAGTTTCAAGAAAGAAGTGTTGCATAGGGAGACAATAAATTTTTTAAAAATTTTCAGAATCACAGGTATACATATGAATATATGTTATATATAGAATATGGATGTGTATATTCAAATTTAGTTAAGAGTTACCATTAAAATTTGTAGAAGATTATGTAACTGAGAATCATTGAAAAATCTTAATATAAAATGTCTTTTTCTCATTTCTATTTATCTCATAGACACTGAATTAAGATTCTTGATTCACCTTTAGGAAGCAATTTACGTTCCTATAACATGATACCAACACTGATATTTTTGTTTAGTAGATAGAAGAAAAAAATTAGTTTTAAAATTCATCGACTCACCAATAACAAATAAATGCAAAGAGGATACATAAATCCCACCAGCAGATTGGCAATCAGTCACAGCACAGTATTGTAAACATAGATTGTTTACAAGATCACATTTTCCATATGTATGTCCTAATTTAGTTGACATTTTTCCAAATGCACAAACTTACTGTGTGTTTACCCCAAAGCAATATGTAGCATCATGTTTAATGAATTTCATCAACCAGAATTTTGATATGAATTTGTGTTTTTCACTCTCTCTATTTTACACTAGGTACATGGCTCTGTCTTCCTTTTAGAAAAGTCAGCACATTAATTTTATTATTTATAATAAACTCAAGTATATTGACAATGTATGTGAGTTTTGTGCTAAATTCAAATTTGTTGCTGCTTGGAATACGTTAAGTACAATTATCATTCAGAAAAAAAGTCTTATCAAACAAAGTATTTAATGTCATATATTAACAAGAGAAATAGCATTTGCAAGGGTTCATGTTCTATAAACACATGTCAAAGACAAAGTCTAGGTCCCAGGACACTACATTTTTAGCTTCTTTTTTGAGAGAGGCTTCTTGAGACAGGATTTCTCTTTGTAAGCCCTGGCTGTCCTAGACCTCACTCTGTAGATCAGATTACCTTGAGCTCACAGAGCTGATTCTGGGACTCTGACTCTGCTTCCCAAATATCCCAAATACTGGGATTAAAGATATGCACTACCACTGTTGGACTATTGTCAACATACTTTTTTTTTGAATTTTCTTTTTTTTTTGAAAGTAATTTTATTAAATTATAAGTTTCCATTTATGCCCCTCTTCCCAACACCCTCCCACTCTCCCCCTCCCTCTCCTCCTCCCTCTTTGTCCCTAAGGGCAGTCAGGGTTTCCAGCCCTGTGGGAAGTTCAAGTTCGTCCCCCCTCCCTCCAGGTCCAGGAAGGTGAGTATCCAAACAGACTGGATCCCAAAAATCCAGTATATGCAGAGGAAACTAGTCCCAGTGTCATTGTCAATGGCTTCTCAGAAAGACTCCGGGCCAGCCACATTCAGAGAATCCGGCCACATTCAGAGAATCTGGTTGGATCACATGCTCGTTCAGTCCAGACCAACTGCCCTTGGTAAACTCTCATTAGATCCGACCCCTTGTATCAGTGGGTGATAGCATCCCTCGCAGTCCTTCGTCATTTTCTTCGTCCTTCTGCTCCTCATTTGGACCTTGGGGGGCTCAGTCCGGTGCTCCAATGTGGGTCTCCGTCTGTATCGCCATCCATCGCCAGATGAAGGATCTATGGTGATAAGCAAAATATTCATCAGTATGGTTTTGGGCCAAGGCCGGTTCAGGCACCCTCTCCTCTGTCCAGAGAACAATCTGGGGATCTCTCCTTGGACCTGGGATCCCATATATAATCAAGTTTCCTATAAACCCTAAAATGACTCCCTTAGTTGAAATATATTCTTCCCTGATCCCATATTCATCCTTCCTCCCTTCCCCCCATCCCGGTCAACCTAGCTTTCTTCATTCCTCCCCTACTCCCTTCTCTCTAACCCTCTCTCCTTCCAACAACCCTCCAACCCCCCCCCATGCACCCACGGTTACCTGGGACTCTTGACTATTTCCTACCTCCTGGCGGATAGCTAAATAATCTTCATCAGGTTCGTCTTCTTATTTAGCTTCTCTAGGATCACGAATAATAGGCTCAAAGACCTTTAAATTATGGTTAGAATCCACTTATGAGTGAATATATACTGTGTTCCTCTTTTTGGGTCTGGCTTACCTCACTCAGTAAAGCATTTTCTATGTCCATCCATTTGCATGCAAAATTCAAGATGTCATTGTTTTTTACCGCTGAGTAAAACTCTAATGTGTATATGTTCCACACCTTTTTTAACCATTCTTCTATTGAGGGGCACCTAGGCTGTTTCCAGGTTCTGGCTATTACAAATAGTGCTGCTATGAACATAGTTGAACAAATGCTTTTGCAGTATGCTAGGGAATCTCTAGGGTATATTCCCAAGAGTGGAATTGCTGGGTCCTGAGGGAGGTTGACTCCCAGTTTCCTGAGAAACCGCCACACTGATTTCCACAGTGGCTGCACAAGTTTGCATTCCCACCAACAATGGATGAGTGTTCCCCTCACCCCACATCCTCTCCAGCATAGGCTATCGTTGGTGTTTTTGACTTTAGCTATTCTGACAGGTGTAAGATGGTATCTCAAAGTGGTTTTGATTTGCATTTCCCTGATCGTTAAGGAGGTTGAGCATGACCTTAAGTGTCTTCTGGCCATTCGAAGTTCATCTGTTGTGAATTCTCTGTTCAGTTCAGTACCCCATTTTTCAATTGGGTTAATTAGAGTTTTAGTGTCTAGTTTCTTGAGTTCTTTGTATATTTTGGAGATCAGACCTTTGTCTAATGAGGGGTTGGTGAAGATCTTTTCCCAGTCAGAAGGCAGCCTTTTTGTCTTACTGACAGTGTCCTTTGCTTTACAGAAGCTTCTCAGCTTCAGCTGATAAACACCTTTAGTGACGTGGCAGGATACAAGATCAACTCCAAAAAATCAGTGGCACTCCTATACACAAAGGATAAAGAAGCAGAGAGGGAAATCAGAGAAACATCACCTTTCACGATAGCCACAAATAGCATAAAATATCTTGGGGTTACTCTAACCAAGGAAGTGAAAGACCTATTTGACAAGAACTTTAAGTCTTTGAAGAAAGAAATTGAGGAGGATACCAGAAAATGGAAAGATCTCCCTTGTTCTTGGATTGGGAGGATCAACATAGTAAAAATGGCAATTCTACCAAAAGCAATCTATAGATTCAATGCAATCCCCATCAAAATCCCATCAAACTTCTTCACAGACCTTGAGAAAACAATAATCAAGTTTATATGGAAAAACAAAAAACCCAGGATAGCCAAAACAATCTTATACAATAAAGGAACTTCAGGAGGCATTACCATCCCTGACTTCAAACTCTATTATAGAGCTACAGTATTGAAAACAGCTTGGTATTGGCATAAGAACAGAGAAATCGACCTTTGGAATCGAATAGAAGACCCGGATATTAACCCACAAACCTATGAGCACCTAATTTTTGACAAGGGAGCTAAAGGTATACAATGGAAGAAGGAAAGCATCTTTAACAAATGGTGCTGGCATAATTGGATGTCAACCTGTAGAAGGATGAAAGTAGATCCAAACCTATCACCATGCACAAAACTCAGGTCCAAATGGATTAAAGACATCAACATTAATCCGTACACTTTGAACCTGATAGAAGAGAAAGTGGGAAGTAGTCTACAAGATATAGGCACAGGAGGCCTCTTCCTAAGTAGGACCCCAGCAGCACAGACAATAAGAGAAACAATGAATAAATGGGATCTACTGAAACTGAGAAGCTTCTGTCAACATTCTTTAGCTTGATCCTTTGGTGTTTTTTGGAATGCATCTGACAGAAAGTGATGAAGTACCTGTAGGTATGAGAATCACTATGTTAAAATTAAAATGTTTACTGATAAATCTTTATTGTATGTGATTTTATTTTAAATGACATGAAATTTTACATTTGTCAGAATCAGAATATTAACAGGGGTTTCCATGGGTCTCCTAGTCCAGTAACTCAATTGAATGTAACCCAGTTTCACCACTGTAAGTCTTGCCTAGCTACAAAAGACGGCCAATTCATACTATATCCTCCATTATTAGGAGTCCTCACTAGGGTCACCCTCATACATTCCAGGAAGTTATCACTGTACTAGGTTTCCACACACCACAAATTTCCCCAAATTTGATCTATCTTGCACTGCACTCTCTCCCTCAATGCCTCTACCTCCACCTGAACCCTGCTGCTCCTATTCATGACTGGCCACAGTCCATCTGCAGAATCTATTCTATTTCTCCTTCTTAGGGAGATCCTACATCCATCCTATAGGCCTCATCTTTACTTGAACTCTCTGGGTATACAGATTGTAGTTTGAGTATCCTTTACTTAACAGCTACTATCCACTTATAAGTGAATACATATCATATTTATCTTTATGGATCTGTATTACCTTACTGAGGATAATTTTTTTCATATTTGACAACATTTGTTTGTAAATTTTTTGAAGTAGTCTTATTTGACAACTGAATAATACTCTATAGTGTAATTGTATCACATTTTCTTTATCCACTCTTCAGTTGAGGCACATCTAGAGAGTTTTCAGTCAATACAGGCTGATGCTAGGCCATTGGCTCACTCTCTAAAAACTAACAGTGGTTCTCCTTGCTAAGGACAGCATTCACAAGACTCATTGAACATATAAAGGTCAAGCTGATGCAGACTTGGAGTCTTAACTCCTCCATTCTAGTGTTTTTACAGTGAGAAGATACTGTGCAGGCTACAGAATGAGAAACTTCAACCACATCCCAGTTACAAAACCATGTGTCTACAATCTGTCCTGTCTACAAGATATGTGGGGCCGCAGTAGGGTGATGTGGGATTCCCATCTGTATACTGTGAATACTGTTAATAAAGAAACTGTCTTTGGCCTGTGCAGATAATAGAGGTAGGTGGGAAAGCTAAACTGAATGCTGTGAGGAAGAAGGTGGAGTCAGAGAGAAGCCATGTAGTCTCACTGGAGACCAGATGTCAGAACTTTAGCCAGTAAGCCACAGCCAAGTGGCGATACACACATTAATAGAAATATTTTAAATTAATATATAAGAGTTATCCAATAAGAAGCTAGAGCTAATGGGCCAAGCAGTGATTTAATTAAAACAGTTTCTGTGTGATTATTTTGGGGCTAAGCAGTTGGGAACCAACAAGCAGACTTCCTTACAACAGTAGTACAGAATTTTTACAAGTGGTCAGCCAATGAATGACTGGTGCAACCATAGATTCAAGCCATGAGAGAGGGAGCCTTTGCTTGTCCTGGCCTGAGTGGCCAGGAACCGGAGACTGTATAGCCCAGAGACCTAGGGTAGAACAAAACACAACAGAAAAACACTGTGAAATGATTTCTAGTGGTATTCGATTATACTCATAGACAGGTGCCTTGTCCATTTGTAATCAGAGAGGTTTTGTTTCACAACAGGTTGGAGTGGTAGAGAAAAGACCCAGACAGATAATGTACAGAGAGAGTCTAAACTAGATGTCTCCATTGGGTACCTTTCCTTGGAGATTAGGGAATTCTGAGGGAAAGGGAAGGAACGACTATAGGAGTTAGAGGATATGGAAGACACCAAGAGAACATGGCCCACCAAATTAACTAAGTAAAGCTCTCATGTGCTTGCAGAGGTTGAAAGAGCAAACACAGCAAACATCAGGCCATCATGGGTCTATGGGTCTAGGGCAATTTTTCTGCATCTACGACTTTTAGCTTGGTGTTTTTGAGGGACTCCTAACAGTGGGAGCAGTTATGTATCTGACTCTTTTACCTCCTTGTGAGAAATTTTTCTCCTGTTGGATTGCCTTGTCCAGCCTCAGGGTGAGGGCTTTTGCTTGGTTTTATTATATCCTGTTGGCCTGTTTTGCTGTTGTCTCTTATAGACCTGCTCGTTTCTGACTAGGAAACAGAGGGAGAGTCCACCTGGGGAAGAGAGGAGGTGGGGGTGGGGATAGAAGGAATGATGGAATGGGAAACTGTGGTTGGAATGCATTGTAAGAGGGAAAAATCTATTTCCAATAAAAAATATTAACATATTTAAAAATGTTATATTTACTGACCTTTTTTGACAGGGCAGAAATGGATGGGCACTTTGTTAGAAACAACACCCCAAGTGTGATTAATAGAGTAACAATATTTTTTCACTTTGTAGTAAGAGCAATTAAATTATAGAAATTCTATCAGACGCAGATGTCCAAGCTTGTACTTTGCAGCCTTCAGCAGTATATGATAAAATAAACTACTAGTTTATAAATTTTATATTCTCAAATATTTCATTACAATGTTAGAAGATGAATTAGGGACAGCACAAGTAAAACATAGTAGGATTGAATAAGTAAAGATAGGTTACCTCTGACTTTGAAAAACACCAACAAACAAAGCAAAATTCAGAAAACTAAAATATAAAAGGGCATAAAACAGAGTAAGGTTATAAAAACATCTTATTAACTTGATTCCTGAGTTGGACTTATGTGTATATTTATACTGAATTTTTACTGTGTTTTGTTAGTCATACATGCAAATAAATATATGCATATATATTAAAAAGTACAATAAAATAATAATAAATTAAAAATATTAAAATTCACATATGTTTCTAAAAACAAAGTATTTTCTATAGGCAATTTTCTTACTTTTAATTACAGATAGTACAGGAATAAAAAAATCATAAAGTGGCAGTTTATTGAACTACAGAGCCATAACAGGGATGAAAATATAATCACTCAATTAATCAATGTTTTCTACTCAAGCATTGCTTTAATAATTCTCTGGAAAGTATATGTGTCTTATTCAGTGTGGAGTTAAGTTTCCTAAGCTCTCTTCTTTTTCCTTGTTCCATCATTTCTTGAAGAGTCAGCATCAGGATGGATCAATAATGTCTGGGACAAACCTAATGTGTTCCAACACGGGGTTTGTACAGTAATTTAAGACTGATGTATAGTAGTCAACTGCCCCTCTTTACTCATTCTTGCTCTTTGTGTAATGAATGACTAGATTATCAGGGTAAATAAAGCAAAGGAAGCCATCAAGCCCGACTCATCTAACATGCAAATGATGACAGATTAGAAAACTGAGTACAGTTCTTAGCCCAGTATTTATATTATTCCTAAGAAATAATATTTTCAAAGCAGAGAAATCCCCATTTTTTCATTAGTGTGTGTGTGGACACACACATATGTTTGAAGGTGTAACTGCTCATGAAAGTGTATATATGGAGCTGAGGGCCATTCCTGGGTGTCGTTTCCTTTCATTGCTTTGATTTGGAATCTGTCATTTGTCTAGATCTTACTATGAAGTGAGGCCACTCTACACTGAACTATGGGTTCCTTCCATTCTCACCTCCCATGCTCATGCCACGATACCCATCACTTTTATGCAGATTTTATTTCAAGATCTTGACATTAATTCACAATCTATTTTATTAATAACACTCAGAATATGATATATGGCATGGTTAAATATCAAATATTCTGTCTAGTTGTCTCTTGAGCTTACTCATATTTTATTGGTTTATTATCAAATAATCCACAATACTATTCATTATTCCTATTCTAGATATTTGCATTTCATTTTTGTCATGTTTTTGTTTATCTTTCTTACATTTCTTGGCAAGTCAGAATAAGTTCAATCAATTTCATATTGTATAAAATACTACTGTTGTATGAGATTCTTATAGCATATAAAAGTCATATTACTGAATGTGTTCAAAGCGGGACAGAATTTATAGTTTCACTGCAGAGGAAGATTGTTTGCTTCTCATTTTGTTTGTCAGCTTATTGGAAGAATCCTACACTTAGCGTTTGTTTTTTACATCCCAATCTTAGCTTCTATCGCATTGACCTATGTTCATATAAAATGTCCCACAGTTCTTTGTGCCCCATGCTCTGAATTAGTAGAAATGCAGCATGACTCCGGCCTCCAGAGGTCTAAGTCAGATGGAGTCCCAGTGCAGAGAGGAGACATGGACAAAGGACTTCATTCCCGTACCCTGAAGCTATCTTCAGTCAATAACTACTCACAAAGGGAAAAGTAATTTTTCCAAAGGAGTCTCATTCTGTAGCACGACTAATCAAAACCCAGAAACAGATATCGGGGCTCAAGCTGAAGATCAGAAAAGCAAAGCCGCCAAGCCACTAGGGAGTTCTTACCTCTACCAAGGCTCAGAAAAAGGCAACCCTACCTTAAGAATGACTGCAGACTACAGTGCTCTCCATCAGTCCTCAGACTGTAATGAACTCTTCTCTCCTCCCACCTTTATTCCTCTCTCCACCCACTCATATCACTCCTGTCTCCACCTCCAGAGTACAGGGATTAAAGGCCTGTGAGTTCTATTTCCCTTTTCAGACAGATTCCATCTCTCAAAACCCTGGTTGGCCTTGAGGCCTGGGATTAGAGGTGTGTGCCACCACTCCCTGGCCTCTAGTGACTTAGCTCTGCACTCTGATCTTCAGGCAAACTTTATTTTTTAAGACACAAATAAAATATCACTGTATCACTCAGTATAAAAATAACACTTAAGGGCCGGGCCCATGCCAACAGTAGATGACCAACACAAAATGAACTCAATGGTACTTTTGGAAGATTTTTTCCATGATGTTTTGTTTGGTCTTTGTTTGTTTGTTTGTTCTTTCCTTATAAATTTTCCATTTATGTTTTCAGATTTTCTGTTTTATTATAGTTTCTGATTTTGTGTTTTAATGGTATTATGTGTGGGCAGATGGGTGTGATTCTGAGTCTGTATGTTTTTCTTGTACTTTTTCTTCAGCTTTGTTTGCTTGCTTATTTTGTCTTATCCTGTTTGTTTGTTTTTATTCTACTCTATTTTATTTATTTACTTTTTTAGGTACCTGTTTGTTCCATAATGAGAGATAAAAAAGGTATGATTTTAGGTGGATCAGGGAGGTGGGAAGAATAAGAGAGAAGTTGAGGGAGGGAAAATCCTGATCAAAACATACAGTATATGAAAAAATATCTATTTTCAATTTTAAAATGTTGGAACAGTGAGTAGTAAAGGTTTTCTTGGAAAATTTTTATACAATGTGAAAGATGCATTTTAAACAAATAGAAAACAGAGATGAACTATGTAAGTATGGCTTTAAAACAACATTAATGGCATTTGTAGCTCAATATCTTTAGACAGATAGTAATAATACCCACTGCCATGAAAAAGTCATTGTACAAAGAAGAGAATGATGGAAATCATGCTGAAGGATGATACAGAGTATTTCACTAAAATTGCAAATGGTATAACAACAGAGCTATAGTAAAACCTTGCTAAATATTCCCTTATTACTATTGGGATTGAGACTCTAGACAGAGGATAATTGCATCCCTTAAGTTTAGGCATTACTCAAACTTAATCATATTTTGTGCTTCCTGGTTAAACTACATCTGGCTATTTTATACCAATTTGTAAAAAAAGTGATATATTCTTAACTTTTTTGTTTATGCAGAAGTGTAAATCTGCCTCTGTCTCTATGCCTTCCTAGGGACTTGCTTTCACTGTCAAAAACAAGAATTTGACATTTATATGTAGTACTGTTTGGAGCGATTTTTTTTTTTATTTGTGCACAATTTGTATTTCGAAGGAATCCAGGCCCATTTGTTTCTCAATTAAGCGGATGGGCTGTCCCCTCAGTATTGCACTGTACTCTTTCCTGTCACTCAAAGAAGACAGTGTGTAAATATCTTAGCATCAATGAGGACATGGAATACTAATCAAACCCAGAATAGTAGGGTAAATTTCAGAAATGAACTAGGGACTTTTTCAAACTTGCAAACAAGGTGTGATGGCAATTTTTCAAAGATATTTGAAAGATAATTTAGATAATGAGAAGCAAAACTCTTAGAAGGATTTTCAGTGTCACTTCTCAGAGCTCCATATTAATATGGTCATCAAATATTTTGATTATTTGTCAAAACAAGAAAAGAAGGAAGGAAGGAAGGAAGGAAGAAAAGAAGAAAGGAAGGAAGGAAAGAGGTGTGGGAAGTCCTTCTGTCTGTGTGTTGCTTTTATTGGTTCATGAAAAAAGAACTGGTGGCTTGGCCTATTAGCATTGGAGGGGGAAGACAGAGTCAGAGAGATGCGATGAAGCCACCAGAGGTAACTAAGACACAGAAAGACAATTATCACATGTACTCACTCATAAGTGGTTTTTAAACATAAAGGAAAGAAAACAAGTCCACAAATCACAATCCCAGAGAATTTAGACATCAATGAGGACCCTAGGAGAAACATCCATAGATCTAATATACATGGAAAGTAGAAAAAGACAAGATCTCCTGAGTAAATTGGGAGCATGGGGACCTTGGGCGAGGGTTGAAGGGGAGGGTAGAGTCAGGGAGGCAAACAGAGAGAAATGTAGAACTCAATACAAATCAATAAAAAAAGAAAAAAATGAAACAAATGAAAAATTTTCAGAGTACATGAATCCTTTTCTATTTCCAGGTGAACGCAATTGTGAAGGTGTGGAAAACAAAGCAGCAGAAGGGTCGAGATGACCTTGCATACAGAGCTAGAAGCAAACCCGAGGGATGTACCCAGCCGTCAAACTCTCTAAGGTCCAATATCATTTCTAATTAATTGAAACCAGTAGTAAAATATAGAAATGACTGCCCAGTGGTGTAAAAAGTCAAAATTCCCCGATGTTATTGTCATGCTGGCCTTGACCAATGGCTTGAAAGATGTACGTTTCCCACTGCGGCTCTGTCCTGATGGCCTCAGCAACGCTTTCTCTTCACAGGACACGATGCAGCATCCTCATCTGATGGATCTATGTGGGCTGTCCAGTACTTGGATCTGTCACACAGTTTCTTCAAGAATCAAAGCGTCCAAGGCATGCATCGATCTTCAGCATCTGGAAAATGCTTTGGCTCATAGAGTGACCAGCGAGACTCCTCGCTCTCAATCCATTTTCAAGGAAATTGGAAGAAAGAGGAGAAGCCTGAAGTTTTGATTTCATTTAGTGTTCTTTTGAATTGAATCCTGTTATTATTTTCTGAGTTTCTACATCTTTCCACGTGTGCATCACTGAAAGGGGGTGACATTCTTATCTATGGTAAAGCTATTTTTCTCTGATTAAATTTTCCTATACATATAAAGGATAAAATAAGTAAAGACTCCATCCCTGGATAATATTTATGTGATAATATCTTTAAAACAATTCTGTCTTCTTCAGACTCAAAGCTTTCATAAGAGAAAGCAGGAATAAATATGCCAGGCCTAGGCCAATGCATGGTTTTCAGAGTAAGGCTCTCTCTTTTACCTCCTCTACTCTTTCCCATAAGAGAAGGGAATTTCCTGCATACCAAGTACTTAACAAATATTTGTTAAATATTTTATTCCCTTTGTTTAAAAATTGATGTCTATAAACCCAGAAAGCTAACCATGAGAGGTCTGCATGTGGAAGGGATCGTTTCTGTTTTCTTACCTTGACAGATTTGATTTTCTAATCTCTGAAGAGATAAAATTTATAGTTCCCCTTTCCAACAAAAATGGCAGCAAAAATGTCCAAGTATCGTGGTTCATAATTGGGACACTGAAATCTTAGATTATGTATGAGTCTCCATGGTTTGAAAATTTTCATTGAATCTTTTTTTTTATTTGTATGAACGATCAACGGTCTCTATATGGAGACGCTTTTTAGTGACACAAGATTTTATGCCTCCTTCTTCTGAATGAAGGATGAGGAAAGCTAGAAAAAAACATGGAGGAAATGAAATAAACATAGTAAAAAGGCATAACACATTTGTCCTTATACTAGCTCTGTTTCTGTGTTTCACGCCGCTACTTAATCAATTAAGGGCTTAAGTATCTATAAAATACAGCGGTTCCAAACAATATCTTCCTATCATCTCTTAATTTGAAACTCTATATTTTAAGAAAAAAATCATATAGAACTGCAGCTAAAGCTACAGTTCTTGAAATTTATGAGTTTCCTAAACTTATATGTTATGTGGTTCCTAAACCACGGGCTAAAAGGAGGTGGAAAGCATTCCTTTGCTATTATCCTCTAAGGGGCAAGTAGTAAGTAATCTAACTGAAAATTCAAGTCATTGATAAGTACACAAATAGCAATGTACTGTCAATGAATGTATTAAATCATAAAAACAGACTGACAAGAGAGCCCAGAAGGTAAATGTGCTTGTTGCTAATGCAGACTACATAAGTTTGATTCTAGAAAAAGAACTAACTTGCAATTTGTTCTCTGATGTCCATATGACAACGGTGGCACAGGTGAGATCAAGTGAGCTGTATGTGAACGGTTAATAAATAACAGAAGCATTAAATTCTGAAAATGTAAATAATTAATAATGATCAGGTTTTTCAATATTTTATAAATTAATGTACTTTGTTGATTTCAAGAGTTGAGTGTTTTATACTCTTAATTGTTCTTAATGACCCAGTCAAAGATTCCAGTGGAAACTCAAAAAAAAAAATACTCAAGTGCTCATCATTTTTTTTTTTCTATCCATGTTGATTACTAAATGAGTAGTAGCCTGCTTTCCACATAAGTAAACATAAAACTACAGGTCAATCAAGTTATTGTCATCAGGAAAAAAGATGGATCTCATAAAACAGAAATCATAGATTATTTCCTTTGCCATATTTTTAAATTTGTAAACAAATATAGAAGAATATTGATATTGAGCATGGAATAACTTTCCCCATTTCAGTGAGTGTAATTTATTCTTTAATATGCACCAGGCTCCCTCTTGATGTGATTTTTTTTTAAGCTGGCTGGTCAGTTGAAGCACGGCAGGTTAGAATTTTGTGTTACCAGTTCCTAGAGGCGGCATGAGTAATGTTGTCGTGGGTACCTTCTTTAGTTCTATTTTCCTGTAATTTAATTTCTGGCTTCAATTATGAATAAATGCTAAAAGCAACTTTTAAAAGGCAAAGAAAAGAAAGTGAAAGTCTAAAGGAAAGGACATATCCTAGACTACATGTTTCTTAGATGTTGTGAATGTGGAATCTTTTCCTTCTCTTTTGTTATTTTAGGCAATGTTGGAGACCAGCTTCGACAAAAATACCACTTACCAGAGGAGCGGCATGGAGATTAGAAGAGTTAGTTAAGGTTACAAAGATGCAAATGAACAAAATAAAACAGCAGACATAGGGTAGTACCTGGAGGGAGTTCCAGTGAATACTAAAATTGCCCGCATTTTATTCCCAATTGCTTAAAATTCCCTGGAACCCAAAAGGTAGGAGTAAGATTTAAAAAAAAAAAACTGCATTATTTTGATACACAGAAGTGAACAGACCAGTTAAAGGTTTCTGGCTAAATTTTTAGTAAAACATTCTGTTGCTGGAATAAGACAAATCATGCTCACACCCTAGATCAAAACATTCTGTAGGCAAACCATTCTCTGGGTGGAAACCATTGTTATCTCCCTAAGGGAATAGAAACTTAATTGGATCCTTAGAAGTTTGTCTGGGGAAAAAACATATCTACTTCTCTTTTTCTGACATACAAGATCTGGATATTAGCCTTACCTGTTGACAATAACCTGGAGAGAGCAGAACTCTCTGTTCTAAACCTAGGTGAGACCTTTGAAGTAGAAACAGACAATAGCCTTGAAGGAACAGAAGTTCCAACTTTCTGACCTTTAGTCAAGGTGAAAATAGGCTCACATTTTTGGGCATCCACAAGGCAACAATGTATTTGAAATAATTGTGTCACCTTCCAAGAAAATCATTCCAGTGAAGTGAGGCCTGATTCAGTTTTCACAATGTACCGCTTACACATTCTGTATAATTAAATTCCTACAAGGTTTTTCAGCATTGGTCAGCACATTGGTACATTTCTTAGAACCCAAGATGCTTCAATCTACTTTCTTTTATTCATGATGAAGAAAAAAACTGGAGATAGTGCTTTGCTAATAATCTCTTGTTCTCAAATGTCCAAAGAACAAAAATTTTCTAGCATGTAAGGAATTAGATGACTTCTGAAAGTTTTACTATTATCTTCCATACAGTGGGAAATGTTCTCGTTGACCCAAAGACACTAAAACAGTGGATGTGATGATTTCAGGAAGTCAGGTGGCAGATTTGGGATTAAAGAAACACTTCCAAAGTCTTTTTCATGTCTACTTAGGAAACCAAAATGGAAAACAAGCTGTCAAAGGTTATATAAATTTAACTAAATCTATAAAAATACAGTTTTTATCATAGTTTCCAAATTAAATTTATTTTAATAAATCACATAAAGGAACAAAGGGAAGACACCAACAAAGTAAATCCACTTTCAAGCGTAATAATTGCTCTGAATAGAAAACAGCATGTTACCTCTTTAGTCTGAAATGGGAAGAAATCAGGAGGAATCAACCTATGATGAGGTGAACACAAACTCACTAGCCCACAGCTCAACACTGTTCATATCTGCAGTCTTGGACTGCAGTGAATACCACAGTAATGCTGATACATGCTTAAAATTTAATTTAGTACTTTTGATAAAATACCACACTTGTTATTCAGATTCTCTTATGCTTTGCATTAGGTTTGTGGCTTTAAATGATTCAATCTCTAACATCTAGCGGTATTTAAAACTGAATATAGTCAAAGCTATTATCATGACAAGTATCTTGAACAGAAATCTGAGGAGAAAAGAAAGTTCTACCTATTTCTTATAGAACCTTGTTGAAGTCAAGAGCACAGATTTGAGATGCTCATAAACGAAACACACCTGAGTTTTCTGAAGTATAATTTGAAATGCCCATCTTTCAATCAATGACCAGTGATGGTGCCGAAGGGAAAACACCAAAATGTATCCATAAAAGCATAGTTTAGAGATAAAAATTAAGTTTATACACAATGTAAACAATTCTTTTCATTAACTTAATATTTTTATATTAATCTCACATATTCTTTTATGTTATGACTTGGAATTCCATAGAATTCCTCAGCATCTGTCACTTGTTTGCTCTTTTGTATTACTTATTTGAGTGTGTACGTGTGTGTGTATGCCAGCAGGCATATGCTGTAGAATGCAGGTGGACAACCCAAAACAACTTGGCTAACTGGTTTTCACCTGTGTTTTCAGGAGTGAATTCAGTGTGCTAGACTTGCTAGTGAATACCTTTACTTACTGAAGCATCTTATCAGGTGCCTCATTTGTTTTTAAGACAGGTACCACCAGTTTCAATACTTTTCGCTTTGCTATATATTTAAATGAATGTACCCTGTTCTCGATATATTTCCATTATATAACACACAACCCATGATATAGTAACTTCTCATTCTATTTTTCAATTAATTGAATGTATCACCTGATAAAAGAAAACTTTATAATATGTTTTAAATCTTCAAAATAATATTTAAAAATTAGCAATAAAACAAATTTACCAAAAATGAGAAAATATTACTATGTGATCAATACATTTTTGTATATTAATATACACTTCTCAACATTATTTTCTGTGAAATGTAATTCAATTTAGACATTTCTGTATAATTATCTGTGGGTAATAGTATTAAAGAGATTTAATACTAGGTATTTTCTTATTGGACTACTGAATCTAATATTAAGAGAAGTTATTTATTAAAATTTAGACAAAGGTTGAAGAGATGTCTCAATGATTTATATCACATGTTGCTCTTGCAGAGGACCCAGGTTCAGTTATTAACATGAACTTAATTCACAACCCTCTCTTCCTCCAGTTCCAGGGAATCTGGTGTCCTGTGCTTTAGCTATGTGGACACTAGTTATACATACCATACACATACATAAATGTGATCAAAATTTCATGCAAATAAAATAGGTAATTCTATTTGCTTCAGTTGACCAAAAAGTTCACTCTGAGGCTATTAAGATTCAATGCATTTTTTGATATTGTCTTGGAATAGGAGGTCCTTCTGTTTATGAGTTTCTTCCATTGGTTACTCTGCCTTGGCCGAGTTGATTGGGGAGAACTTAGGTAGGCAGGGAAGACAGAACTGAATGCTGGAAGGAAAAGAGGCAGAGTAGGAGAGAGATGCCATGAAGCTGCCAGAGACAGATATGCCGAATCTTTCCCAGTAAGCCACTGCCACATGACTATATACAGATTAATAGAAATGAGTTAAATCAAGATGTGAGAGTTAGCCAATAAGAAGTTAAGAGCTAATCGGCCAATCAGTGTTTTAATTAATACAGTTTCTGTGTGGTTATTTCGCGTGTAAGCTAGTCAGGCGGGATGGACAAACAGGCCCCGTCCTTGCAACATTGTCTACACTTGAGAAATTTATTGTCCAGTGGGGTTCAGAACATTTATTACATATCAAATTATTTAGATTTGTGTCTTCCCTACCTTCATTAATTCTTTCATAT
Organism: Myodes glareolus; assembly: GCF_982192425.1. Classification (NCBI taxonomy): domain Eukaryota; kingdom Metazoa; phylum Chordata; class Mammalia; order Rodentia; family Cricetidae; genus Myodes; species Myodes glareolus. The sequence goes on along the minus strand of NC_142037.1, from coordinate 49,514,180 downwards.
GGCTGAGCCACAATAGTCTTTACCATTTTGATATTTAATTGAACTACTTTGTTTCCTTTCTAACTTAACATTTTTTTTCTGAAATTTAAATAATTTTGCCTTTTACCAAACAGTATAAAAGAAAGAGTTTAAATAAAATTGCTCTAGGAAACAAGATATGAAAATCAAACCTTTAGTTCTTCATACTTATTTGAAATTTTTGTCACAAATTTTCAAGATTTTCATAAACTTTTCTTTTCCAAGAGCATGTTTATATTCATATTAAGCAAAGATTCCCTTAATCATGTGCCATACCTTGAAAATGGGACTATTTTTGCATTCTATTTAAACCATTGTAATTTACTGGGTAGAAAATAAAATAGTTACATTTCAGTAATTGCAGGCAACTGCCATTTTCTCATTGGAAATCCCGCTTAATTAACAACTGACTACAACCACATAAGTTCTGTAATTTTTTGTTTGTTTTTCTTTAAATAAATTTCATTCTAGCTCTTAAAAGTTTGCTCCTTATTATTTAAAAATAATCTAACAGATATTTTATCTACACCTTCAACCTTCACTATAGATGAGATTTATAGGTATGTCCCTTTTTTAAGTTATTCTTTCTATCCCTTATCTATATTTATTGGAAAATACAAATAAAATAATTATATAAGCTGTTAACTGATCTCACAGGGTTAACTTGTTGGTTTGGTAGTAATGTTCATTGTTACCCATGATCTTGGTCTATGGTACCATTGGAACATAGTTAAGCACTTCATTGAGTCTCATGAGTGAAGATTAGGCTTTGATTCATTAAAACTCAGTGAACTTAGTAGCCATGTAGCTCATCTGGACACCTAAATGCCCACAGAGTTAAAGTCATATCTTTATTTGAAGTGACATAGGACTTAAAAATATTTTTACCTTTTACAAAATATTTTTGGCTCCAAGCTGTAGTATTCCCACACTAGAAGTAAGGGTCCAACTTTTAGCATATGGAAGTTGTTCACAAGGGTAAAATATAATTTGCCAAATTGACAGATCAGAAATTCAAATGCCTTATGTCTTAGAAGTTGTCCACTGCCATAGGTTCCTCTTTGTTGTACATTCAACTCGTTGTAATGACACAAGTGAAGAACTTTCAAAGAAGTTAATGAACATAAGATTTAGATTTATTTTCCCAAGAGAACATGAAACATTTCCTTTTTAAATATAGACTCAAAAGATACCCCATTTTGATAATTAAATACAATTGTCTCCCATGACCTCATAAGGAGTGACAATATTAGGAGGTATGTCTTTACTGGAGTATTTATGGCCTTGCTGGAGGAAGTGTGTCCCTGTGGAGGTAGGCTTTGAGGTCTCATATATTTGGAAGCCATACCCAATTTCTCAGTTCACTTCATGCTGCCTTCAAGTCAACATGTGTGATTCTGAGCTCCAGTACCATGTCTGGTGCATGCCTTCATGACTCACTGTTAAGTAGAGACTGCTCCCAGACAAAAGTAATCAATAGCAACTTTATTAATACAACATTGTTTGACCTATTAGCTCAAGTTTCTCATTAACTAGCTCTTACATCCTAAATTACCCCATTTCTATTATTTTATATTTTACCACAAGACTCATGGTTTGTTACCTCTTGCTTCTTGGGTGGCTACATGTCATCACCCTGATTCTATCTTCTTTCTCCCTGAATTCAGTTTAGTTTTCCTGCCTACCTATATTCTGCTCTACCATAGGTCAAAGCAGCTTCTTTATTAACAAATGGTAATAGAACATACTCAGATCATACAGAGTAGAATCCCACATCAACCCACCAACATGATAATGGACTAAACCTCTGAAAATGCAAGCAAATCACCACAATTAAATGTTTTCCTTTATAAGTTCAATAGAAGCCTGAACTAATATAGAAGTTAGTACCAGGGACTGGGGTTTGCTGTCATAAACCTGAGCATGTTTTTTGTTGGGATAAAGTTGGATTTTGTCACTTTGGGTTAGGAAAGCAGTGAAATGCTTTGAGCACTGCTTAATGACCAATGCTAGTAAGAGCACTGAAAAGAATGGTGCTGAAAATGACTGGAACTGGGGAGGGTCCATGAGGACTGGCTCAAGTGGTTTAAGAGGAGAAGAATTTTAGTATGTTGCCTAGAGATCATTCTTGTGATATTCTGATGAAGAATGTGGCTGCTTTTTGGCCTTTTCTGAAGAGTCTGCCTGAGGCTAAAGTGAAGAGTTTTGGATTAATATTGTTGGCAGAAGAAATCTCAAAACAGTTTAATATAGACACTGTTGTGTGGTTATTAGTGGTAACACTAATGAAGGTTGATAATGAAAAGGAACAAGCTGAGCAGGGTAAATTAGAAAATGTAAAATATGAAGAGAAAAGGAACACAGAAAGTGGACTGGAGTAAAACCTGTGCTCAAGAAGATAAACAAAAATTTGAAAAAAGGGAGTGGTAACCTCAGCACAAGATCCCACCCAGGTAAATTTCCAACTTGTGAAAAGAAATTAAAGAAACATTTAGAACTAGTTGTGGTGGTACATATCTTTAATCCCAGTTCTGGAAAGGTAAGAACTGGAGGATCTCAGAGGTTCTGCCCAGCCTGGTTAACAGAGCATGTTCAAGATCAGTCAAGTTTTGGCAGTGAAGGTAATCATCAAAACTAGAAAGTTGGTGAAGATGTAATTGAACAAGGAGGGCATGTTCCAACCCCAGTAAGCAACAGAACTTGGCAACTTCAGCATGTGAATCTGACTTTAGAATTAACCATATAGAAGAAATGGGGGTATGAAATTTTGCCTCTGCTAACTCAGGTTACCCAGCCTCTGAGGCCAGACATGCATCTGAAAGGAGGCCTAGTGAATGATATTTAAGTGAATTTTAGTTAGAAGAAATGATGAATTATATGCTTAAAAGGTTTGTATTCAGATTTTTTGGAAAAAATCTTACCTTTTTGTTGCTCTTGGTTTATAATTTCTGAGTTATTTCTTAAACTAATGTTTGTCAAAATATTTAAATGCTTTTAAATACATTAAATATCCAACAATAAGAAATGTTCTAATCATGTAATTAGGGTTTTTTTCACTCTTTTAACATTGAACACATGTCTGCTGAGGCCTCTTCTTAGTTTTCAATTTCATTTTTTCAAGAAACTAACAGTGAGCACTTTTTCTATGCTCATTCTCAATTATGACATATAGCTAGTAAATGTATGGTCAGATATTTGTCCATTTTCTTAGTTATACTGCTTATTTCATTGTTACTAATGTTTTACAACTATTTATTCTACATATAAGCTTTTTTTCCAATTGAATTTTTGAAATATAACAATAAGAGATATTTTAAAGTCCATGTGTTGTAGTTTTTCTATTTTCTAAAACAGACAACTTTACTTTTGATAGAATTCGCTCTATAATAAATTACCAAGCTTTAGTTTTCTAATATATCTTATGTACTTAGGAACATATGTTGTTTGAGTTAAATAGCATGAACATATTTTTCCAATAAGTGATGCTAATGTTTGGAAGGAGTCCAAACAGATAGTCAAATATAGTGATATACTCAAGAAGAGTTGCCTCCAAGAGAGTTGTGGCTTTATAGAATGTCCTTCAGTGAAAACCTGCTGCCTCTCCTCTGAAAATTTTATCATGTGAAATTTTCCCTTGTTATAATTACTGATTCACAGTATATTTCTGTAAAGAATGAGTAGACAAGATTTAAGGTATGTTTCAGATTTATCATTTTTATTAATGTGTATTTGTGTGTCTTTGTATATGTGTATCTCATGTATGTGGGTAACAGAAAAGGCTGAAAGACAGTGTACAGAGACCCTGCACCTGGAATTACAGGTTGATATGGGACAGAAAGAAATATGAGTTTAGAAAACATCTTTACTTTTCTTCATATCTATCATACCTTCATTAAATATATCTATCATGTCTCTCATTGAATATAGGTATTCATGTATATGTCTATATAATTAATGTTTAAGTTTCCACAATGAACAATGAGTTTTTCCTACAGTGACATTTGAAGTTTCCAGGAAGAAGATGGGGCCCCATAACAACAACTCCACCTGGTTGAGATGACATCATGATACTGATAGCGCTACTACAAGACCTGTTTTGGGTACCAGCTGCACAAGACGATGCCAACGTGGTTAGCTGAAATGATGCACATCTTGTACAACATTCTGGCCAGACCTCCACAAAATACTCAGAGACTATTTGCAATTTTAAAAGACATTGATCTTGAAATTTAACCATCATTTTACTTTCACAGGATCCCCCAGAAAGAACGTCGCCCCCATGACAGCTGGAAGTAATTCTAGAGAACGACATCCCCTTTCCCAGTAAAGTTTGTCCTTGGGTTTAGGGACATCATTTAGGGGTTGGTTATAATTAGTATAGGGTTGAGGGTTGGGGGAGGAATTTTATAAGTGCAGGAATCTAAAAAAAAAAAAAAAAAAAAAAAAAAAAAAAAAAAAAAAAAAAGGGATAATTGGATTATGGGATAATAGCTTTGTACTTGTGAGTTATTGTTTTTGACAAATGTATTGGTATTGATTCTTATATATTGATACAAAGTTAAATTATGTTGACTATTTTATGCATGCATGCTTCATGCTTCTACCTCTGTTTAAAACATTTTTATGTATTTGTATATATATATTGTACTGATATATGTATATTTACCATATTGCATTGTACACTTCTACCTCTGATTAAGATACTTATATATTGTTTATGTATTGATATATATTTACCATATTGTAATGTATACTTGCACATTGTTTATATTTGGAGGTCACATTGTCCTCATTTATTGCACAGTTGTTTATTATCTCAGTCTTTAAGTTAGACAGATATTGAGAATTATATAGATCAACAGTCATCTAAGTTTGTCATTTATAATTAGACTAATCAGGTTCTTTAGATATATAGAGATTATATTCAGTATAGATAGATAATCTTCAACCTCTTCAAAGAGCTGTAGAAAATGGCCTTTAATCTAATTCAGAGTTCTGTGGTAGGGAGACACAATCGCTCCTGGCAACACAGATCTATGCCCGAGAGAATGTTGAGCACCAAAGACACTCCACCTGGAGCCTTTCGTCTTGGCAGAACTGGCCTTTGGGTAAAGAAATGCCCATACCTCAACTACTGACAGAGTTACAGAATATCCGTAAATGGATAAAACAAGACTGCCATATCCTGGCAAGACAGGGTAAGATAGTTTTGAAGTTTCTTGCCTTTGAAAATGGTATGTCAGTTACATCAGGCCTTAGCCAAAGTTGGTTGCTTCAACGCTGCAAATGTGACTTTGGGTGTTTGTCCAGGTAGCCAGTCGTCTCTGCGATTTGTTATATGTTCTGGAAGTTGTTTGATTGCACTTCCTAATTACTCAGATAACATTATTTCCCTTCTCAGATCTTTGATGGGATTGAAGATTATATAAATGTAGTTACTTTCCTTTCATGACTTGGCCAAGTTATTTGTTATACAAGACTTAAGCTAGTTAGAATAGGATATTTGTATTTATTGTATATAATTTCGTAGGTTTGTACTTATTGTATATAATTGCGTAGTAGGCTTAGAACTCTCTTACTTAAACAAAAGGGGGAGATGCTGTGGGAGTTCCTTCAGCTCCTTCAGCCAATCGCCGCTGAGTTACCAGCCCATTGGGGCGTGGTCTCTCTCCCTTTAAAAAAAGCAGCGGCTGTCCTCCACTCTGTCTTTGTCTTCCGGCTCCGTTTCCGGCCCCTGGACTCCTTTCCTGTTCGCGTGGAGGGGCTGTTGTCTGGGACGGTAATCTGTAAGTTTTTTCCCCTTTGAATAAATAACCATTCTATTAATCATAATTCCAAACTGGTGTGGGATTGTCTGTGACTTACGCCTTCAACAGGTGGTTGTGAGTAACTTAATGTGGATACTAGGTGCCTAAGTCAGGTCCTCAGTAAGAACAGTGAATGCAATTCACTGCCGGGTCATTTTTTGAGCCACCTCCAAACTTTAACGTTCTTAAAAACCTCCATCAAGAGCTTTTATGAAATGGATTGTCTTTAATATACCTTATAAATAACTATTAATACTAGCAATTCCTTAAGTAGTAAGCAAATTAAAGGTCATCTTGCTAAATGCTAAGTACAAATAAACATTTTATCAAGGAATATAGTGATTAGAACTGTAACATTGTCATACCCCAAGAATGTTTACTACCTGTGCTATTAGCATACTAATCAAACATTCTCAGGTAAAGTTATTGGATCCCTGTGGGGGGAAAAAAACCACAGCTGTAACATGGGAGAGCACTAAGTACGATTGGGAAGGGCAATAAATATGATATTAAAAGATGGGAAGAACTATTTATAGTAGATCATTATGCATATTATACATGCATAGAGAAAATGAATGACATTATTCATTATTATGCTCACTTAGACAATTGTCAAGTGTTGAGATAAATACATCTCAAAAGTATATTTTTAGAGAGTCCATAATTGTTCTTTGGGAAAAATTGGGAAGAGGGGCGGAAATGGAAACTTTTATAATTTAATAAAATTTACTAAAAAAAAATTTTTTCATTTATTTCACATCCTAAAAGCAGTTTCCCTTCTCTCCTCTCCTACAGTTCCCTCCCACACTCCTAGCTTTGCCTTCTCTCTACCCCCATTCACCCCTTCTTCTCAGTTCAGAAAAGGGCAGACCTCCCACGGGGGCTTCAACAAAGCATGGCACATCAAGAGGCAAAATCAAGCTCCTTTACCTGCATTAAGGCTGAATGAGGCAACAAAGCATGGGGAAGAGGTTCCCAAAGCCAGTTTAAGCACCAGGGACATGTCTTGATCCCACTACTGGGAGACCCACAAATAGAACAAGCTATACAATTATTATACACATGCAGAGGGCCTAGGTAGGTCCCATGCAGGTTCTGTAGCGGTTGTGATAGAATCCATGAGCTCGGAGCTCAGGCCAAAATTTGTTATCAAAACATTTTTAAATCCTAGTGGGAAACATGAATCAAAAAGAAAGCTTAAAGGGTAATGTAATTTGGTCTTTGATCAAGGCTTCAAAAGCTAAATGCATCTAAATGGATACCATATACATAGTTAAATGAAAGATTAAAATATCAATGCAATAGTTTCCTTTGTTTTTTTTATTTCTGCGAAGTCACATAATTAACAAATTAGCTCATCAATCACTCTAAATATGAGAGCAATGCACAAAAATGTTGAATTGATGTGACCAAAAATAAACAGAGAAGAAAGTGTAGCTGTCTAAGTCATTGAAATTAATTATCAGAATTGCTTTCCCATCTAGCTTTGAAGCTTTATCAATGTCAGTCAAGTCTTTAAGTTTCACTTTTTAATTGCATTTAACATTTGCCTTTCTTGATAAAAAGTATGTTTTTATCATTAATTATTTGCTAAATTAATGTGTCTACCAAGAGCTCTGAAATTCTGATTAAGAAACACGGAGTAGACTGAATACTTTTCAGTAATTATATACATATACATTCCTTATATTTAAAAAATAGATTTAAAAGTCAGTAATTTCTGAGTTCTAAGGTAGGGCAATTTTAGTGAAAAACAGCAATGTCAGAAATCTGAAGTCTATGGAGAAGGAGACATACAGAGAAAGGAAACTACACTATTTGTCCCATCTCCGCATATGTAATATTTCTAATATTATGTGATGGCAAGCCACAAAGTATCAAGATTTTAGAGAAAGTATGTTTGCTGCTCAGTATTGGAGATTAGACCCAGGGACTCCTGCATAGTAGGAAGGCACTTGTATCCCCCAACTTTCAATATTCTTGGTAGAAAGAAATAAAAACTAAACTTCTGGGTTATGCTTAATCCCAACCAAAAGGTCACCATGCTATCCACAAAAAGGATTACACAAACAGGTTATTGGCTAGTAAATATTTTCCTTTTTTTTTAGTATTTAGGCACAGCAAAAGCCCTCCTATATTGTCCGTGATATAGTACCAATATATCAAATATGTTAAGGATTAAACAATACCTACATCTACCATAGAATAGTACTCCTGATTTTTACAAGACAGATGCTAAAGATTGACAATATTTTCACCTATTTCCACTGGTGTAAAAAGCAAACACAAATTATAACCTCTATATGATGTATGTTTTAGAGTAAAACTGCATTTGATTTATGTTAGGGAAAACGTATGCTGAATCATAATGAAGCAGCGGAGCGAATACTCTCTATTCTACCTAGTGTTTTTGTTGCTTTCATATAAAAGCACACATTTTGACCCGGCCACTACCTCGGTAAGATAGAGTCATGGACTTTGGGGATAGATGAGGTTAATACACAATGGAGAATAATAATCTGTCTTTATTTGCCCTATCTTATTTAAATTTGGAAACTTCCCACGCCTCCCTCTTCGGGATGCCTATTAATGAGAAGGTCAGAAGGATCAATGTACTAGCTGGTCCCCACGAAACTCATCAATAACTTTAATGGTTGCTCATTTTAACACAATTTTATTGTGTTACTCAGCAGTACTAAATGTTATCAAAGGAGTTGATATTAAACCCGTGGTGTCATCTGATGTTAAACCTGCGAGTAAGAGCACTGTGGTCTAAAATTTATAAGAAGTCATGAACTACTTTTATCTGTCAAAGTTGCATAAAATATGACACAACTATGCAAATGTAATGTTCCTATTTCTCAGGATTTTTTTGGTTTGGTGTTTAGTTAGTTATTTTTTTTTAATTTTTTTCTATTTTTCCTGGTGTCTCAATGCAAGACTGAGTGAAAATTTCAGGAGTCGAAGATCTCTTCATTCTAAGTTTAGATACTGTTAAACACATTTGGGCACATGTGACATTTTCAAAGAGATAAAACACCCAAGCCTCAGTTTATTCCCTCATGTAAAAGTAATAAATTTCAGTATAGGGCAGGAATACTGGAAAATGCATATTCGATTCCCATCAAGGCACTGTTTCAATGAGAGATGTTTTTATACTATATTTTAAACATCAGTATTGAGACTATTTAAAAACTTCTAGAATTGCATATTTTATTTGATGTGTATGAATGTCTATCTGCTTCTATATATGTCTACCGCGTTTATGCCTGGGTTACAGGCAGGATCGAAAATGGCTCTGGATTTGCAGGAATTACAGTTACATAAGATTGTGAGCAGCCTCCAAGGCCCAAATGAGGAGCAGAAGGAAGGAGAACATGAGCAAGGAAGTCAGGACCGCGAGGAGTGTGCCCACCCACGGAGACGGCAAGGCTGATCTACTGAGAGCTCACCAAGGCCAACTGGACTGGGACTGAAAAAGTATGGAATCAAACAGGACTCTCTGAACATGGCTGACAATGAAGGCTGACTGAGAAGCCAAGGACAATGGCACTGGGTTTTGATTCTGCTGCATGTACTGGCTTTGTAGGAGCCTAGTCTGTTTGGTTGCACACCTTCCTTGACCTGGATGGAAGGGGGGAGGACCTTGGACTTCCCACAGGGCAGGGAACCCTGACTGTTCTTTGGACTGGAGAGGGAGGGAGAGGGAAATGGGGGGAGGGGGAGGGAAATGGAAGGTAGGGAGGAGGTGGAAATTTTTTAATAAAAATAAAAAGACAAGAAAGCTAACATACATTTTTAATCCTAAATAGACCTTGATTAAAGAGTTAACATTTTTAATGCTTTTACCTTTTCATATAGTTTTCCATGTTGTGTTTATCCTCCCATTACATTTTTTCCATTGTTATTCTTCAACTACATTGTTATGAATCTCAATTTAAACATCTGACAAGCAGGTGGTCCAAACCTGCCCCTTTACAATCAAAAGAGTATTTAAACCTATGGGTTGCACCAAGCCCTCTATCAAACTGCCCAGTTCTTCTGCATCACAAGAAATGAATATTCAGTTTCTTGTTCACATTTTGTGCTTATGGCTGTTATCCTAATTTTTAGCTTTTAATTTAACGTCCAAATATCTATAATATAGCACAAATGTCCCTTAGTCTTAACTGTTATTAAAAGAATTAAAATCTCTTAAATATCTTTATGCAATATCAAAAATGAAGTAACTCTTTGGCCCCATCTTTGATGGCATATGCATTCCATGTCTTTTTTATTTCAGTCTGTTCTATTTCACTCTACCTGTTGCTTCTGGTGACTATCACCTGGCACTGGCATTTGAAAAACAGTTAAGGTTCTTTCTTCCAACTAAACATTACTTAGGAGTCTAGTACTGCCTCGAATTTGTAAACCTCAGTTGCTTCCTATATCCCCTTTATGTCTTTAAAACCATTATCACTGGAGTGACTCTTAAGTTAACAAAGTTTATCTGGCAGAGCAAGTTACATTTTTGAATATAAAAACATTGAGGTGTAGCTTCTATTTATATTTTTAAAACCTTGTTTTTAGAATGGAACATTAGTCATCATGTTAAAATCTATCCCAATCCAAACTATCTTGGAGATCTGTTGCTGGCTTTTACTTAGGTCCACTTCACATAGTCACCTTTAATCAAGATGGTCAAAGATGTTGGTGAAGTCAAGTGACATATATTTTTTTTTAAATTCTAGAAAATAGCAATCCAAAATTCAAAATGGAATCATGCCTTATGGTCTCCTTAAAATTTCGATGTATAGATTTAGATATACATGCTATAGATAACATTAGGAGTTATCAATCCCCAATGTTACTAAATAACTTTTAAGTAGTTTTATTTTAATTTTAACAGATTTTTGACTATATATAACAAAATAAACTTATAAATATGAAGCTAAAAAAAGAGTCAATATAAGGATTCCTAACTCTATTCTGATAAAATCATAGATTGTTTCCTAGCCCAACTGTAAACAAAGGTCCTTCCTTTGAAAATTGATTATGGCAGATGCAAAGAACTTCACTCAATCACTAGCTGAAACACTTGGAAACAACAGAAATTTGGGTGAGGATTTTTTTGAAGCCAGAGGTGTGAAAGACAGCAAAACCCCACAATTTACAGAATCAACTAAGCAGGATCATAAGGGCTTACAGAGCCTGACAGAGCAACAATGGAGCTTGCAGTGTCTGAGTTCTATCCTCTCAATGTGTACTGCGGGTGCTTGCATGGTGTTTTTGTGAGACTGCTAACTGTAAGAGTGTTTCTGACTCGTTTTCTTGCTCTTGGTACTATTTTCCTTCTCCTGGGTTGTGTAATCATTCATGAATATGAAGGTTTGTGTCTAGTCTTATTGTATCTTGTCATGATGTTTGTTGCCATTGCTAGGAGGCCTGCTCTTTCTGAAGGGAAACAGAGGAACAGTGGATCTGGGACAGTGGGAATGTTGGGGAATAGGAAGTTTAGACAGGGGTGAGGCTGTGGTCAGGATGTACTGTATGAGAGAAGAATAAATAAAGAGAATAAACAAAAAGTAATGCAAAAAAAAAGATTGTGAGCAGCATGTAGATGTTAGGAACTGTACTCCAAACCTCTGAAAAAAATATAGGTGCTCTTAACCACTCAGCCATGACCCCAGCCTCTATTTTAACTATTAGGACCATCACATAGTTTATATACATTTACTCTGAAGACCCCAATTAATTTAAAAGGAGCTGTTAAACAGGCAATTTAAGCTAGGATCATCACAGAAGCAATAACATTGAAGTTAGTGGCCAACTATTACATATACTCTTCATGACTTTTAGAAAATCTGAGCATAATTCTGAAGGACCCATACAGAACTGGATACAATTTTGACTGTAATTTCATGTAAATTGAGACATTTAATGCTTGATATAATTTCTTATTAGTACTTGTTTGGAGATGGAAAAGTGCATTATCCATTCATAAAAGAGTAAAGAATAAAAGTGTGTTAACAGTAATTCTTACCTTCTTATTAAATGAAAAGTAGATAGACATGGTGCATAACTTATTTAATATTTAAGTTGTATCTTCAAGAGATAGCCCAGTGACTAAGAGCAGGTACCGATCTTACAAAGGACTGAAGTTTGATTTTCATCACTTACATGGAGGGGCTAACACCTGTATGTAATTCCACCTTCGGGGCAATCAGTGCCTCTGGCTTCTGAGAAAACCTGGTCATGAGTATATAGCCCAGTCACATACACATAGCACATAATTAGAAATATACTAAACTTTCTGAAAAAATTGTATCTTATGAAATTAATGTAACTAATGTATGATTAAGTAAATGGGACCTCCATATGAACCGATGCAAAACAACATAGAAACAATTCCCTTTTTCTGATTTTCCAAGTCAGGTTTACAGAGAAGAAACTGCCTTTGTTTCACACAGCAAATCTTAGACTTTTGACTGAACTTGATTTGAATGCAAATGTCTGAGAACCTCAAAATTGTTTGAATGGGAAGGTGCTATTAAGAGTTTCAAGAATGTGTTTTAAGAAATGTGTAACAATTAAAATACATTTCCTCAGAATTATTATCACTAAGTGCTTGACATTGTGTGATTTCATTTTGCATGACCTCACATTAATAACTAAAATATTCACATAAAGCAAATGTTGGCTTAAAAGTGACAGAAGGAAGACATTTCATATCATATTAGCAAAGTTGGTCCTGAGTTCATCCTATTCCATTAATGTATATGCTAACAAATTTATCACAATCCACATAAAGATTAGATAAGATAATCATTTGTCTGAAAAGAAAAGAAATATGAATTACAAAAAAATCATGCATTCAAATTTGTGCTAAAAATAAAAACAGGCAAACAAAGTTCAAAGCATCTCGAAATCCTGATATTTTATTTTGAATCTTATTAATAATGTTGTAACTTCATAAACGCTTATTTTATTGGGTTAATTTAGTCATTTGAAATATGAAATATCAAATGTAAAACACATATCTAATATGGTCACGCTGCCTGCATGACCAGTCTCTTAATTGTTATAATAGCATTGTATAACAACAAATTATTCTAGTTGCTGGTTGGTCTGGCATATCATTGCCTCCTTCTGTTTGACAAGACGTTCTCCAGGAATGGAGTAGTGCATTGGCTGACATGGAGTTCAAGCTTCTTAGGCCTGCATTAAGTTCTGCACTCGAAGTAGTGTTCCTTTTCCCCAGTCCACTTACTTCAGTAAGGTACTTCCCTTTGACAACTTGCAAGAAAGCTTAACTTCTGCACAGACTTCGTTTCTTATTCTTTCTACTAGATTTCTCCTTTTCAATGTGCTTTGATATATGGTCTATAGAGTAAAGTTTAGAATTCAAAAGCACCATTTCTACTTAGGGGCTCATAGCTTCTTTTCATGTGGCATGATAATGAGACTTTGATTTTATTCAGTATGCAGCTCATACTAGCTTAGCCACCACATTTCTCATAATTTATTTTTGAAACTTACTATTGATATAAAGAAGTAGTGCCGTAGTAGCCTAAAATGATCTTGAAAACTCAAAATAATTTGTCTGTGGCTAAATAAAAATAAGAGACATATGGGATAAATGAGTCTTCAATACAGTTTTATGTGTATAAAAGCACAGGATTCTTCTCTTGGATCAGGAGTCTGCCAGAACTGAGTACATTAAAATGAACATAATTTGTAATATGTGTCTTGATTTATACATTTATTTATTCTTCTCCTGGATAAGAGAACAATAACTGTGCCTAAACAAGATTAGACTTTCTGTAGATTATGTATAGCCAAAAATTTTTAAAAGAAATAAGAACAAAGCCTGAAGCCCTAGTTGATAATCATTGACCTCTATACTTTTATACATACACACAAGTGCACAAATGTATGTACATACAGGAGAAAATACCTGTGCACATTAATTGGTTTGAACTCGTTTGTGTTAGGTGAAGGCTGTACAAAATACTGAATTGTGCTGCTATATCCAAGTCTCGTTTCAAAACCTCTAAAATACAGTAGATTCTTTTCAAACTTGTAAAAGGGGCAGCGGGCTGTGTTCCCGCCTGGATCCCGGCTAGCTTACCCCGAAATAATTACACAGAAACTGTATTCTTTTAAACACTGCCTGGCCCATTAGTTATAGCCTCTTATTGGCTAACTCTCACATCTTGACTAACCCATATCTAATAATCTGTATGTCACCATGAGGTCGTGGCTTACCGGCATGAGTCTAGCCAGCATCCTTCTCGGGAAGGGGAATCATGGTGTCTGCCTGCCTCTGTTCTGTCTTCCCCGCCCACCTATGTTCTGACCTATCAGGCCAAGCAGCTTCTTTATTAACCAATGAAAGTAACACAATAGACAGATGACCCTCCTACATCGCAAACTGAATTTTGTATGTATGTAAGAGTTTCTGTATGTTCAGGAGCATGTGTATGCATATGCATGTGGAGTCCAGAAGCCATCAACAAGTCATGGTGTTGTTCCAGAAAAGCTGGCCACTTAAGTTTTTTTTTTAAAGTATGTATGTATGTATGTATATATATATTTATATATACATACATACATATTCTAAATTTATAACATAATTATGTTTTAAAGATATTATTGCTTATTCTTTTAAAATGATTTTTAAATTTTTTATTAATGCGCATTGGTGTTTTGTCTGTGCATTTCTATGATTTCTGTGTGAGAGTGATGTATACCCTGGAGTTACAGATACCTGTGAGTTGCCAGTGTTCTTAACCACCGATTATCTCTCCAGCCCCTATATTTTTTCTCTTGCTTGAGAGTTTTCCCCAACGTATTTTGATCACATCGTCTATCCTTACCCCTCACCTTCATCTTCTTCCAGACCTGCTTATGCTCCCCTGACAAATTTCATATTCTTTTTATTAACTCACGGAGTTCAATAGTTGCAGATAATGCTTCTCATATGTTTATGAATGTGATGTGACCTACTGAAGTATGGTGAAACTACCAGGGTCTACTTGTCTGAATAAAACTAACTCCTTTTCACTACTATCAATTTATGTTACCTCTTAAACTAGCAGTGGCGTTTGAGCAGGACTTCCCGCATTCATTTAATAAGTTTGCTTGGGTTAAAGTTGTACAGTTCTGAGGGCACAAGTCACAAAACAATCTCACACCAGTTTTGAATTATGATTAATAAAAGGGTTATTAATTTAAAGGTAAAACTTACAGATCACCGTCCTAAACAACAGTCCTCTGCTTGACCAGGAAAAGGGGTCTAGTAGCTGGAAGCTGAGCCCGAAGCAAGAGAGCTCACAGCTACCTCTGCTTTAAAAAGCAACAGAGACCTTGTCCAAATGGGCTGGTACCTTAAAGGCTATTGGTTGAAGGATCGGAAAGAGCTTCCACAGCACCGTTCTTGCAGACATAACCAGAGCCACTCTATATGTCCATCAAAGAGGAAGCAGAAGTATTGCAGTTTTAGGAGGATGAGGACAACTTATTGTACAATGATGTCTTCCTGACAGGAGAGGAGAGTTTTACTCATGAAACCTTCTTGATTCTTGGAACCGTGTATTTTCGTGGACTGAGATTTTCTAATTCAACAAGCGTCAAAGATCTTCCTGTTGATCTCCCAAACTCTTGGATTCCATGTTGACACCACTGCATCAGGCTGTTTTGGGAGTTCTAGGCACAGAGTTCATGTCCTCAGACTAGCACGCTAGGCAATTTGCCAACTGAATGATGTCTCCAGTCCCTCTACCAGTACTCTAGTAAATTAATTTATTTAAATGAACTTTAGAATTATTAAAAAATTAAACCTGACTTCTTTACTTACATATAATGAGTATTTTGAAGAGTGTTTTCTTTTTACATGGCTATAGATCAGGAAGTATTATATCTTGAAATGACTGACTGATCCAGTGTTACTAAAGAGAATGACTCCCAAATAAAAAGGAATAAATATAGTGTCACCGTTAAGTATGTATGTGCACACACACACACACACACACACACACACACACACACTCACACACACTGACTCTCTCCTTTTCTCCCCCATTAGTAACTATTAAGACTTCTGGTTGCTGGGATGATTGCGTTTTGTCTAAATAGAAACTGATGACCCAGTTAAATCTTTATCATTTGCACAATTGCATTTCCATTTATCTAGACATATGCGTTCATCAAACAGCAGTGGGCTTCATCGTTTATACAACTTTTAAGAAGGTATAGCGTAAGAATTTCAAGATGACAGTAAACCTTTTAATTTCAGTAAATTGTATAAGATATCTGGTTGTAGCATTTGTATCTGTAATAAAGCATATGTTAACTCCACATTAAAATCTGAGATATGCTGTATCTGTCGCCTCGTTCTGCGTCAGGAAGGAGTGCACAAGTTATTACCTGGGGGAACAGTTGTTCCTGTCTCCTGTGCAGATCCATATCATTCTCAAATTTGCATTCTGATAGAGAGGCAACAAATGTTTCTCAAACCCCATGAAGTGTGTTAATTACACAAAGCTCTGTGAAATTATGGGTGAGAGTGTCAAAAAGATTTCTGCAGCTGTATCCTGGGTCTCTTGAGCATATCTTGTCAGATTAATGTCTTTGTCACTTATATGATAACCCTAAAATCGTTTTTTTCCACTAAGTGGTATTTCCAAAACCTCAGAGATAGAGGAAATCTCACCCAGTTTTAAGTAAGTAGCAGATGCATTTTGGTGCCGTTTATATAAATAATGCTGATATCTTTAGAGAAACAAATTTAAATTCAATTCCAAAACTAAATTGGATAAGTCTATCTTATCAGTTTATTTAATTCTGCTTATTTTTTCTTATTTTCTTTCTATAGAACTTCAAGGATAAACATGGAAAAGAAAACAATCTCACATCATTTTATATGATTATAAAAGAGTGACTGTTGGATATATGCCTGGACTCTGAGGAGGACATTTGATGATCGTTCTATGCATTTATAAAATTGAAATGCAGAATTATTTTCCATTAAGTATTTCAAGATTATATCCACCTCAAAAAACCATCTGTGTGAGTATATAAAACACTGGATTTAATTTTTCTCAATGTGATTTTTAAAAGTAAGCAAAAGAATTGGATAAAACACATAAAGGATGTTTAGCTTATGCTCTTTCCTGTTTGCTTTCTGCTTAATCTTGTTGGTGCTCGTACAGCATAGGGAATCCAGGACAAGCTTTCAGGAATTTGAATCTTAGCTGAGTTTCCAAAATTAGACAGCTTGCATAAGTTTGAATTCCCCCTCCCATTCAGTCACTTGTCACTTGCTAGTTCTAAAAACTTTGAAAAATTAATTAACAGTTCTCCTTCTCTTGGACCATGCATAGGATGATAATATGCCTTGATTCATATGGTTGCTGTGAGGAAAAGAAGCATTAAAAATACATACAGGGTTTAGACCAAGACTTGAAGCGTAGCAAGTGCTATTGAAATGTTTTCAATCGTTATTGCAAGAATCTTGAAGCAGCAACTTTGTGTAGCAGAAATGGAAATGTTCTAATTAAGCTTAGTTCGATGCCTGAAAGACCATTAGAGAGGGAGTTCAATTCTTCATAGAAGAGCACACTTATATGCAATATATTGAAGTGCAGCCCCCTGTAGAGGTTATTCTCTACCCTCAGAAAGCAGCGATGTTTAGAAAGTCACCCTGTGACTGGAAAAACTTCACCCCATTGGAAATCTATATCACATGTCAGAGCCATCAAAGAGACAAATCTAATCCTTTTGGCTCAAAAAATAGCTTGCAGCAATCTTCTG
This sequence comes from Myodes glareolus, assembly GCF_982192425.1. Taxonomy (NCBI): domain Eukaryota; kingdom Metazoa; phylum Chordata; class Mammalia; order Rodentia; family Cricetidae; genus Myodes; species Myodes glareolus. Next base: position 49,496,562 of record NC_142037.1, on the reverse strand, counting down.
TGCAAAGTTTACTAATATTTGGAAGAATGGTTCATTGTGGCAATCAATGTCCTAGAGACACCCAAGACCTTGACTTTAACACTTTTTCTTTGAAGACATAAAGAGAATTACTACAAAAGCAGATACTCTGTAATTTTATATATCAAGCTGCCGTTTTACTTGTCATTGAGTTTATTGTTCTGGAAGCATACAGTCCATGTTTCTTAAAAATCCATCTAGAAATTTTTGTTGAGAAGAAGCCAGGTTTTAAAAATAAAACAAGATTTTGGTAGCTATAAAAGTATATTTTTTTTAAAAAAGGTGTCACAAAGAACTTGCAGAATATTTCTTCATATCTTAATATTCTGTCATCTACCAGTTCCTCCACATGCATTGTTTCATGTGATTTTAAAATTTACATATAATCCATCAAGAGTAGTGATCTTCATTTGTACAAATTAATGTATATATGGAAGATATCTTATGTGTTGCCTTAACTTATACAGTCACTGTGTTCAAGAACAAAATCACCAGTCCACATAACCTGTTATTAAATTTCATAGTAACTATATGAAGTAAGAAAGGATAGCTGAAATCAAAAACAGAATTCATAATATCCAACTTGTAGTGCTCAAAATTTCTACCTCTTAATATACAAAAAACTTTTAACATTCATTACTTTGATTTTTAAGTAAATTTATGTATTATTAATAACTCAGAATTTTTAGGTTTGGAAGTTTACATTACTAATAACTATATTAATATTTTATATTATTTTTAAAGCACTTTTTTATTTTATTTTACGTATCAATCCAAGTTTCCTTCCTTCCCCTCCTTCTCTTCTTCCCACCTATTGCCACCCAACTCCCATCGGTTCCTCAGAGAGGGTGAGGCCTCTAAAGGGGAGTCAACAAAACATGTCACATAATTTGAGGCAGGAACAAGGCCCTCCTCCAGGCTGAGCAAGTTATCCCTCATTTGGGAATGGGCTCTAAAAAGTCAGTTCATGCTCTAGAGATAAATGGTGGGTCCATGGCCAGTGACCCACAAACTGTCATACCACACAACTGTTAACCACATTCAGAGTGTCGATTTTGGTCCTATGTAGATTCCCCACTGTCAGTCCAGACTCGGTGAACTCCCACTAGCCCAGGTCAGCTGTTTCTGTGGGTTTCCACATCATGGTCTTGATTTTGCTCATATTATCACTCCTCCTTCTCTATGACAAATTCTAGAAGTTGGCCAAGTGATTTGCCATGGATCTCTGCATCTGTTTCCATCAGATGCAGAGATGGATGAAGGTTCTATGATAACATTTAAGGTAGTTATCAATCTGTTTACAGAAGAAGACAAGTTCAGGCACCCTCTCCACTACTGCTTTGATTCCTAGCTGTGGTCATCCTTGTGGATTCCTGGGACTTACCCTCATACCAGGTTTCTTGCTAATTGTACAATGGCTCCCTCTATCAAGGTACCTCTGTCATTGCTCTCAATTTCTGTCCTTTTCCCCACTTGACCATCTCAACTCATCATGTCCCCCTACCTTTTTCCCCTTCCCACTTCCCTTCCACCCTCCTCCCCTCCCCCACATGCCCAATTTCCACAAAAGATCTTGTCTTCCCAGGGGAATCCATGTATGATTCTCTTAGGGTTCTTGTTTCCTGGCTTCTCTGGGTTTGTGAACTATAGGCTGATTATTCTGGTTATCCTTTGCTAAAGTGGATGGGGGACGTTACAGAGAACCACAACTGGTCAAACCAGACAGCAAGTAACTATGGAGTGTCAGGCTCCAAAAAAGGGACAGATATTGGATTACCTGTTTTCAAAACATTCAGGGAACATCTTGGAAAAGGGATGGGAAATCATTAAAGTCAGAAGACCTTGTAGATTTCTACAAAATATTAAATTCTAGACATTACAGAAGTGTTACAACCATAATTTCCCAACAACTGTGGTTCAAAACCAAACCAGTCAATCTTCTTTCATGGATTGGTGAAGGGTTTAGATCATCCCACTTTCTGTTGAAAAGCTACACAAAGTCAATATAGAATGAGTTTCTTCAGGAACATGGCACTTTTTCCATACTCCAGTGGTCAGTCATAGACTAACATACATTTGGACAATAACTACTGACCACAGGAGGCACAAATTTGAGAGAGGATAGAGACAATAGTGAGAAGGCAGCATGTGTTTTAGAGGGAACGGGGGTTCTATAAAATCAAAGTATTCATATATGAAATTTTCAAATAATATAAACAAGAGATAATATGGTAGGGAAATAGTCAGAATATGAATAAGAGCCACAGAAACCCAAGGATAGGAAAGGCAGAGAGATCAGTCTTTTTAACACATAAAAAGCAAAACATGGTAAAAGGTTGATTTTGGAATGTGCTGTGTTGAGTTTATTTTCTTAAATAAGGTAATAGAGATGTCATTCATATTTGGGACTGATTCAAGAATAAACTGGAGTCTAGATCAATGACAAATAACTGGGCAGGGTGGCATATTCATGCCTAAATCTCAACAAGCTGGGATCTCTGTGAATTAGAAGCCATGCTGATCTGAATAGAAAGTTCCAGGATAACCAGAGAACCAGCGATATATATATGTGTGTGTGTGTGTGTGTATACACATACATACATGTATATATACATACATACACATGAGAGACACTGTTTCAAGCAAACAAGTTAAAAGAAAAGAAAAAATCTGTAGCAAATCTCTCAACACAGTAGAAACAATAGGGATGATGGACCATGAAGTTTAGGATTCTAATCTCTAGAAGGTAGCAGAGGTGTTAACAGCATCTTCAGAAATATACAAGATGGATGTGTTTGGGATATAATATAATAAATACATTCTTGTTAAATATCATGAGATGGCCTTGAGTGAATGAAGAAAACATCTTACAAGAGATTTGTTTTATAATATAGAAATTAAAACATGGTACCCTTAGCATCTATGATACACATTTTTATATTATAATCTTGAAAGGTCCTGTGTCAGAATCACCTACGCTTCTTGAAAGTGAGGAATTGAGCATTTCAGGCAAAGATTTAGACTCAGAAGTTCTGCGAGGGAAAATAAGTAATGAGAAATGACAGTAACTGTGCTGTCCAATGGAGAGAAGATAGGGTGAATGAGCATGAGACTGAGAGAAACACTGATGTTCATTAACGTATCAACAATCAGGATAAATATAAAGCAAATTGCAAAGAAATCTAATTTTGTTTTTAATGATAAACATGTAACTATTTTGGAAAAAATATCTTAAGGAAGACTTGTGATAATGATTATAGAAATAGACACATAGTAGATTATCTTGTGCAGTATTTATCCATATAGATGTATAGATATACAAATCAAAAGTTATGCATAGCTGTGACTGTGATATGACTATACAGAGAAAAAGCTAAATCATGACATTAGTCTAAGCCTTTCTAAGAATTAAGAGTGACATTTTTATTACATTCTACATTTAAAGATTCTGTTTTATCCTCAACAACAAAATATGCTGTTTCCTAATGAAGCATTGAATACTTTCCAATTTCTAGGCTGATGGGTTATTTGTATCTTAAACTCCATTGCACAGAGCAAGACTCTTAGAATCCTTTGGAAACAATAAAAGTTGTTAGCAGGCATATGCTGTTTAAGAATATTCTCATGGTTTACTCAACTATACTTTCCTTGAACAGACCACAAATACTTATATTCTCAAACTAAATGTCTGGATTCATTTCAGAAGACAATCATATGAATGAAATATTTATCATATTTAACAGTCATGAAAAATTCTTAAGGAATGAGAACAGAAGAAACATTTTACTTGTAATAACAAATATATTATTCTATATACTAGTAATGTAAAATTAGTATCCTTGGAATATGGATTTTTCCCTTGTTGATACTTTAAAAGCTAGCTGACTGAGGCTTGATGTATAACATACAGCGAGATAATAATGATCTATCATTTTATAATTAATACATCTGTTGATATTATCTATTCCATCACTCTTGAGGAACTAAAAATAAAATAAAATGTGTATTGAAATACCACTTCATTCCTTTCTCCTTATTTCCCTTTTCTTTTATTTATATTTTTATTAATTTTACATACCAACCACAGTTCTTCTCCCACCTCTCCTCTCACTCCCCTTCTGACCTCCCCACAACCCTCCACACATTCATTCCACCAAAAGGGCAAGGCCTCCCATTGGGAGTCCTGAAAGCCTAGTACAATGAGTTGAGTCAGAACAAAGCCCTTCCCACCTGCATCAAGGCTGAGCAAAGCATCCCACCATAGGGAATGTACTCCAGAAAGCCAACTCATCCACCAGAGACAGATCCTGCTTCCACCATACACGTTACACCTTACATGTTCTCTTTAGTGTTACGTGTGTGTGTGTGTGTGTGTGTGTGTGTGTGTGTGTGTGTGTATGAATTTATGGCATGGTGTTGGATAATCAATCAATGGAATTAACCCTGGGGAAGACTATATCTCTGAGACTTTGGCAGTGATTCTTTATTTAAATATATACTATAATTAAAATATAGTTACATCACTTTCCCCTTTTTCTTCTTCTGACTTATCCTAAATGGCTTCATTCAAAACCTTTTTCTTTAGCCACTTACTCCCTTGCAAACTAATTACCTCTCTCTCTCTCTCTCTCTCTCTCTCTCTCTCTCTCTCTCTGTATATATACCTCTTTATCTCTCTTTCTCTCTCTATATATACATAAATATATATATATTTATATATATATATATATAGAGAGAGAGAGAGAGAGAAAAAGATATCTTTGTTTAGCCTTGTCTAGAGTTAAGACCTCAATGTCTCAACTCTAAACTCTGATTTGCTGTCTTAGCATGTCTACTGACATCGTCACTGTTTATATTTATGTTCAGGCAGCCATTTTAGGAGACATAGTCTCTCAGAAAATATTCCTGAGTTCAGATAAGTTTATCAGTAGAGAAAATATATTATCAGTACCCTATGCTAGTATTTGAAGCCTTGTTTATTGGTGTTTTCTTCATAAATAGGTGTGTTGTTTCTATAACTACTATTTACACATATTTAGATTTCTTTTTTCCATGAAAACTAAAGTAATCAACATAGAACTAAAGATTTTTCAAAAAACACAAGGTAAAAATTTCAAGGGAGAGTTTATTATCTAAAACAGATATGTATCACAGAGAACTCTTTCATCTAGCATTCATCAATCAAAGAATTTTAAGGCAAAAATATATCAATAAAATATAATTTTTGTTAATCACTGTCTTAAATATAAAATTAACAACCTTGAAGAAATGAAGTTCGTGTTTCAAGTCAGACTTTATTGAACTAATGTTTAAAATATTATGTGCAAGTTACTGTGAAAATGTTTCAAACATGCACATTTTTCAAACCCACGTAATTTATACCATTGCAATTCTTTTGGCTTCATAATAACTGTTGGGATTTATAGAAATATGAAATGTATCCTGATATGAAAGTCTGAAAATATCATATTTTGTTTTGAAATTAGATCTTTTTGATTAATCAGAATCCAAGTGAGAATTAAAAATATATTTATTTTAATTCATTTCATATAGTTGTTTCATACTCTTTCTTTATACAGCTTTTTAATTAGACTATAAAACCAAATCATGTTAAATATGTAATCCTGTGGTAGACTGGCCCTGTAAACAATTTAAACAAGATACATAATGTTTAAACACTGTATTATAAGATGTACATTCTTTAAACAACGTTCTACATACTAGGTCACATTTTAGCTTCTTCTAAGTATGTTGGAAAAGTGTTTTGTAAAATTCTTAAAAGTAGAAAAATTATCAACATAATTTGAAATGACATCTTTTTCTTGTAGTTTTGGAATGCTGAATCATTCTAAAATTTCAAATCTATGCATTTTTAATGTGATTCACAAATTCAATAGATTTTTTTTAAGATCATGACTTTTAAACAATAGGAACTTCAAGATGAAATTTTAGCTGGTATACACAAACACACATTGGTTTTTCTGCTTAACATTTAAAATCATAATTATCTGTTAGTACAAATACTCTAAAACACAGGCTGATCTTTTACATAAAAAGCTTGATATTATTTAAGTTTAATCAATCAACTTTCTTCTGTTTGGTGGAGGGGCCAACTTAGATATGTCAATCTGTTCAGAAGTAAAATCCAACACTTATTATAAGTCTTCCATTAGAAAATTACATGATATCTTCATAATTCTCAGTAGGACACCTTAATTTTAGCTCAGCCAACATTACATTTAATTTCTCACCAGTCTTTCTGGGTGGTGAATTTGTTATGTTAGGAGTAAAAGTCACAGAAAATTATGCTAGACTTAATAATACGAGCATTGTTTTTGAGTGAGGGGGCTTAGAGGAAAAGGAGATAAAAGGAGAAAGAAAATATTGGTTTCACTTTGTGAGCAATAATTGTTTAAATTGTTTTCCCCTCTTAGTTTTTCTATTTTTGAACAAAATTAAGACCATATTTCTATCTTCGGCAGTTGCAGTAAGTAAGGCAACACAAAATACACTTGCAATTTAGCTGTCAATCAACACTGATGCCTACAAAGGTCACTACAGTGCAATATTTATTAAAATTCACCTCTACCGTGAGCTATTCATAAATCTTGATCTGCACTAATACAGCTGATATCTGTGATAGATAATGATTTGTTTTTTCTTCTCTCTTCTGGAATCACTGTAAACCTGGGCATCGCTGCAAGGTAAGGTCATATAACACTTGAAGCCTTATTATAATTGACAGCTACACCTTGGCTTGGACTGCAATTTATACAGATTCTTTTCAATTTATAACAAGTTTTCCTTCCCATGTTTTTCTCATATATTAGGTAAATAGAATGTTCTTACAACCTTAAATCAATCAAAAGGCAGATAGATGTGTTGTACTGCTTCCCTACAAATAGTCTGGCAAATAGCTCAGCCTCAGCAGCAAGTCCCAGATCACCCTTGGGCAGGAACATTTCATCATGTTTTACTCAGGAAAGGGTAATATGTTTAACATCTGTATAATCAGTGAAAGTTATTTGATGTGTGCTATTAATTAGTATCAAATGTTGCCTGCAGGACTGTCATTGATCTTGTAAGGTGATTAGATACTTATTTTTGACAAAGGACGTGTAAAAATGCCAGTGCCAATTTGCTTCTCAAATCAACAAAATAATCATCAGTGTTCTTACTTATTGGTGTGTATCAGTGGGCATAGGCTCCAGTGCTTCAGTTTGTGGCTTTCCTGGCCTTCATGTTCTGGGCGTGTCATTTCTTCACAGCCTCGCACACATGATAACATTTAAATTGTGTCATTTTTATACTAATCATTTTACTTTAGTTCATTGTTGACTCCCAAGTGTCTACAATAATACCTACTTCACAAAATGACTCAAGGTGTCACTTTCTTAAGAAGAAAAGGATATGCTCTTTGTGCTTTTGAATAAAACAAGTGAAATTTCTTGTTCGGTTTCCTTTTATTTATTATGGATCCTCCGAATCACAGTTGACACTGATGGCTCAGGATATCTGCTGTATGATATAAAACAATGGGGCTTTACTTACAGAACCTGGTTTCTATAAAGGATGTCCAGAAACTGACATTCAGTGATGGTTGTGGTCCTGTGTGAATCATTATCTCAGAACTGCTAAAGAAAGAGCAATCAATATTGTTAGCTAAAGCATATAAAAGAATATCCCAGTCCTGGGACTCGGATAGGGGCTACTGCAAAGGACTCTTGAACTAGATAACGGAAATAGAGCTCAACTTTGACAATGGCATATGCAAATGGAAATTTATAGCCAAGAATCAGTATCAGAGTGAGTGGATGGAAATGAACAAAGAGGGAACATCAAAGGAAACGGGGGTTCTGATAAACTAACCTGCCCTTTGCCAAACACAGGGCAATGGAATTAGGCATCGCTAGTGAAGGAACGATGACAAGTAACCTGGCCTGGAATTGATGAGGATCACATAGACAGAGTGTAAATTCTTAACTTTACTGATTTAGTGGGTTCATTGTGCTAAAATGAATGTTTGTAGAGAAAGTGACAACACACAGAGCAAAGATTGTCAGAACCCAGCCGAAGTTTGTCCATGCAGAATATCTTCATCACTGTGTACCTTTTAATTATACTTTCTCTTTTCAGTTATCCTTTCTGTGATGAAGAATTTGAGAAACAATCATTAACAGAACTTGTGAAATATAATGTTTCATTTCCATTTCTTTAATTTCTTAGAAAGTATTCCTTGGAATGTATTTCAGGAGAGAAAATTATTTAATACTAATTTAATAACTAGTATATAATTTATAATTTCAATTCATGTATTTACATAAAGGAATCATTTTAAAGTTCTATGCCAAATGAATATTCAAATATGAGAAAACATGAATCTTATTTGTATTCTTTTAACCACCACAGTTAAGCATGCACATAAACTTGGTAGTTTTACAGAACCATGAGTGGAATTTGAGGGGAAAAAAAAAGATATGTCTGTTTGTGCTTTTTGTTGACCTAGAACACACCTAAGTATTCTAAAATGACTTTGAAAATTATATGTCTATCACTAATATTATTAATTTCTGTATATTTGTATGTTTGTGTATGCATGTGTGTGTAAGAGATCCACATACAATTCTTTATATATGCATGTGGCACCCAGAGAAGAACCAGGGTGTTATTGCCTATGCAAACTATACATTTTTATTTTTATTTTTATATTTTTTATTATTAGTTTGAGACAATATCTCTCACTGACCTGGAACTCAAGCAATAGGCTAGGTTACATGGACAATGAATCCCACAAATTTTCCCGGCTCTGCTTTTCCTATGGTGGGATTTACAGAAAAATCTCACCCCTCCCTGTATCTTTATATGGGCAAAAAAAGATTATTAGTAAGTTTATTTTCTAGTTTTCACCAAATTAGCACAAACTAGAGTTACCCGGAAAGAAGGATCTGCAATGGAGGAATTGATTAAGACTGGCCTGTGTGCCACATATACACCTCAAATACACACACACACACACACACACACACACACAAACACACACACACAAAATAAAAGAATAAGTGAATAAATAAATAATATAAACTGAACTTTAGGAGTTCTTTACATTTTGGGGTACATGATTGTAAAGGATTACATCATCCCATTCTTGCTTTTTCTGAAAGCAATTTTCCCAGGCATTGCTCTGCTGTCCCAAACAAAAGACTCAAAAAAGCCGTTAGCTTGGTTGTGCAATGGGATCGCCAAATTCATCAACAAAATAAACATTTTTTTTTTCTCAACAGATAATTTGCCTTCTGGTTTAGTGAGAAAAAAGTAAAAATACCAGAGTAAGAGTTTGAAAGGACAATAAAGCGTTACTAACCACAAAAACATATATTGATATGACCAGAAAGAGAAAACAAAGTTCTAGAAAATAAAACACCTTGTAACACAAAAATGACACTAAATAAAGAAAGAAAGAAGCATGCTTAAACTCTGAGATGTTCATGTGGAATACTCTGCCTTGATTACAGGGACTTGTATTGATTCCAATGTGAAATGCTGAGGTTCAAAGAGAGGAACACTGTCTACTACAACAGATTAGTGAGAAAAAAGTGACTTCCTGTGTCCTGCATGTTCTTCACATTTATCTCACCATCTCAAGCACTCTGAAATAATTTATGGCCTGGGAAATGCATTCCTCTCATGTGCTCAAAAATAGTGGCAGATGGGACATATGTTAGCTGTGGTGATGATTGGGGCACCAATTGGAAATAAATAAGTAAATGGCTAAATTAATAATCCATAATTGGGAGATATAATTAGAATTCTGTGCTATAATTCAGACATTTTTTTTCGTGTACAGTGGTAGATAACAAACGTTTTGTGCCACATGTTCCCAGAAACTTTTGAGTCTGGTTCTTTCCTCAGGTTTCCGAATTCAGTAATAGAGTTTCAATATCTTTAAATTTTTTTATTGCTTTCTAAAGCTTTAGCCTTCTAAAATTCAACCTAATGTTACATTCTTTTTGATTCCTTTCTTGACAAATATTGTCATTGACCCATAAATATCTTTTTCCCCTTGCCCTTCAGTTCACTGAGAATACCATTCCAAATTCCAAACCAAGGCTTTGTCCAGTGCTTCAAATATACTTTGTCACCTGCATCCAAGCCAAAAGTGGAAAGGAACCAACAGCTCCAGGGAGAACTGTCCTATAAATACTGTAGATCTGGGATCTATAAATACCACAGGTTCCTTCTCTTCCAGTTCAGATCACATTGCTGTGCATACCTCGCACGGGAGAAACACTATGATTTTCCAGCAGACTTGAGCTCCACTTTCCAACACACACAGCAATTTATGTGATGTTTTCTTAGAGAACAAACTCTCCATCCATCCACTGCGTTCATACCGTGTGCCACTTTCTCATCTTAGACCAATAGTCTAAAAACGTTTTTCAAATTAAACCACGTTAGTCTTTTCTAAAACAGCACCAAGTACAGTGACCTCTTCTAAGTTATAATTCTCTATATAGTCTTATGTTTTTCCATCTTCTCACTGCATTTTAAAAGTTTTTACTTGTTGAAAATTAATATAGATATTATTTTACCTCCATAAGAGGAAAGGGGAGAACAATGATTGTACAATTGTTAGCACACAACCTAACTTTCTCAATTGACCATATGGACATTTTATAATATTTTTATGCACATTTAGTAATGTATTATCTATTTTTGTTTTGTACCTTATATAATTAACATATTATATACTATATAAAATGACTCCAAGTTAAAATATTATATGTTAATATGTTCTTCTGCAATTTTGTATTTGTTGCTTGCATGTAGGAACAATATTAAGTTAATTTCAAAATTTGATAATGAAGAGTCAAACTTGAATAGAACTTCTGCCTTTCAATTACACCATGAGCTATTTATTCTTTTTTTGTTTATTTATTTTATTATTTATTTATTTATTTATTTTGGTCTAGGGGAGGAATGGTTTATTTGGATTATACTTCCATACCCTTGTTTATTATTAAAGGTACTCAGGGCAGGAATTCAAACAGGCAAAGAATCTGAAGGCAGGAGCCAATGCAGAGGCCATGAAGGGGTGCAGTTTACTGGATTGCTCACCATAGATTGCTCAACAGGTTTTCTTATAGAGCCCACAATGGGCTCAATCCTTGCCCATCAATCACTAATTAAGAAAATGCCCTATAGACCTACCTAAAGCCTGATCCCATGAAGGAGGCATTTTCTCAGCTGAGGTTTCCTCCTCTCAGATGATTCCAGCCTGTATCAAGTTGGCACAAAATTATCCAGCCTGCACTCCTGTGACTAAGCATTCAACTATATGTATCTCTGGGGGGTCATTAGTGCTCACATGCCCTCCTCATTCCAAAGCATACCTGTATAATATTTCTGATATAGCACTTAGTCACGAACCCCTCAACCATGGCTTAATGTTCTTATTATGTTTTCAAACACAGAAAATCCAAATGATACTGTATGGTAAATTACATGCATATACATGATAGGTGGATTACTAGATCAAATTGCTTAGAATCTTTCCTTTTCTTCCTTCAACACTTACCATCATCGCTCCCTCTAACCATTCCCCTGACCTCCCATTCCCTCACAAATTGATGTCCTCTTTTTCCTTGATTATTATTTTAACATATATATGTATATGTAAATATATTAATATACATATTATATTAATAAGCATATAAATAAAACCTTTGAGTCTATTTAGTGTAGCTACGTTATGTATGATATTAGGGATGATCACTTTGTATTGAATAAATAACTTGGGACCTCATACCTGGAAGAGGAAAATTCTTCTTTTAGCAGCAGTTAGTAGTTGCCTGATGGTGGGGTCTCTGATTTTTCCCTTTCTGTGTTAGCATGTCTTTTGATGATATCTTGTTTAGACAATCACATTGCTAAAGTTCCATGGGTGTATGTTCTTTGTCATTTGTTTAAAGTCACAATCTCACAACAGACTTTCTTGGTTATTAACTCTTAAAAACTTTTCTACTCACTTCTTCCTAGCTCTTTCCCGAGTCTTAGGTACAGGAGTTGTGTTATCAATGTATCTAGTTCCATAACATCCTCTCTGCTGTCTGTATGATGGCCAGATGTGGTTTCTGTAATGTTCTCTGTCTGATGTAAAGACGAGCTTCATTGCTGTAGGTGACAGTTACTCTTCTCTGTGGGTAGATGCATAAAATTTAGAATGTCATTAGGAATTAGACCAGCCTAGAAAAGTGCCAGTACCAGGTTCTTTTCTAAGACCCATGACCTCTCTAGCCCTGGGTAGTTGGAACTATTCATTCTACAAACTTTTTTTAATGCATAGTTTTCCTCTTTGTTTGTCTCTGTTCTCTTGTAGATAAAATCACTTGGTTTTGAATTGGATTATTAATTTAAATCTAATATTAGAAATGAAGTCTTACTCAAAAATCTTGAGGGAAAAACCCAAATTTCAAGAGAGAAATGTGAAATGAAGTAACTAATACCTAATGTGTTTCTTCTTTTTAGCTTATATGTACAAATAAAAATTATATATATAATAAAAACAGTTTTACTGTTAAATATACAACATACGTATCAACAAATATGTATAAACAGTATTATAAAATGAGATATATCAATTAAATGAGAAGGAAATAGAAAAGTAATAAACCATCATGAAACCTACATTTATCAATGCTATAATTTTATAACTAAGAAACTCACTTACTACCTTTATGCTATATTTTTAAAATTATAAATACAATAATTAATGAAAACTGTTCTGCAATATATAGCAAGTTGGCTTTCATATTTTACTCCTTTTCTCTTTCACTGATTTCCTTATTATTCTTAAGATACCTTTATTTTAAATTCAGAAACAAAATGGAAGCATTCCACTTGCTTTCAGGGAAACAACACACTGCTGCACTCTTTTTGGATGGGCTGAATGAGATAAGTAACACTCTGCACTTACACATCTTTCAGTGATAGAATATAATACAATAAAAGTCAGAAGTAGACAATGTTACATTTGACTGTGGCAGGAACTCTGAGTTAAGAGCTGAGACTGATCAATGCAGAACCTATTAATTTTGATCCTAGCCTGATGATTATTGCCCCTCCCCTGGTTTTAAATTACTTTGAAACAGCAAAAAACCCACTCTGAGAACTTAGTTACAAACCACACACACACAAATATGTTCTATTTCTAACAGTCCAGTTATCAGAGAGTTACTTCCAGTGAATGGATGGGAATTTGGTTTTATAGTGTATGCTTCCTGCTACAAGACCCCCCCAAAGTGCCCCGTAATGGGAGTAAATATCAGTCGGAGTAATTCAAGGCTCTTAGGTGAGTGCTCTACTAGAGTTTGCCTTGAGACATTAGGGCCCATTGTGTTTGATGGGTAGAACCTTTGTAGCACCCCAAGGGCACTCTTTCCCATTTCTAGAAAGAATTTTGGTTTTATTTTTCCATTTCAGATGGGAAGTCATAAGCAGAGTTTTCAAATAACTAATATGTATTAAGAGCCAACAGTGGGCACACAGGACATGCACTGTGATTTTAAATGGATCTTGTTCTGCAGCTGCTCATTCTCAAGTCACTTTTGCTGCAATATAAGATGCAATTATAGTCAGCTCTGAGACTTGGGAATTCTTAGTCTGGCCAAAGATATCTGCACTTGAGTCTGCAGGAGATGTTTATCAGATTCAGTATGGCCATTAGATTTAAGAAGTTTAAAAAAATGCATCAAAGGAATATATAGTTTGAAAGAGACAGGTTTCAGTACATGTGAGAAAAACTGCTCTTAATTTAGAAGTTCTGATTAGAAGACAATGAAATTAAATATGAACAACTTAGACTACCATTTTAGGCTAAAAGAGTGAAGTTGAAAAGTGGTAGTATCTGATCTGTTTCCATAACATTTCTCACAGCAATATAAAATGTGCTTCAAAAGAAGAGACAATGAAACCCCAGAGGGCTGTAAGGTGCCGTCAAGATTAATAACAAGAAACAATAATGATAATGCTGATAAAATTAGCAAAATAATAATAATAACAATGTCAACTCCAGGAACTGAGAGAAAATGAAGTAAGAGACCTTAGGAGATGCTGGGAACTACAGCACATACTGGAAAAGTTGTGTGGAATGTGGAACGCTTATCCCTTGCTGCTGGGAGTGTAAACTTGTACAGCCATTATTGCAATCAATGTGAGAGTTCCTCTGGAAGCTGGGAATAGATCTACCTCAAGATTCAGCTATAGACTCTTAGTGAAATAGTGAAAGGATCATGCATCCTACTACAGGTGTACTTGATCATTAATGTTCACTGATGCCAGAAATTGAAAAGGGGATAGATGCCCATCAACTGATGAATGGATAATGAAAATGTGGTTCAATTGCACAAAGCGATATTATTCAGCTGTTGAGAAAAATGAAATTGTGAAATTCATAGGTAAATGTTTGTGGACAGAAAAAATTATCCCAAGCGAGGAAACCCAGAACCAAAAATACAGACACTGTATGTATTTTTGTATATGAAGACGTTAACTTTTAATGCTTTGATTTTTATTATAATTTGAATAACTATAAAGGTTAGGTGCCTAGTAAAGGACTGGGGCAGAAGCGGATATCCCAAGGAAGGGAAAAGAGAATATATTTTTGTAGAGAGACAAAGCAGAAACAAGAATAGCAGGGTTAAACATTGAGGGGTTTGAAAGAGAAGGTGAAAAGAAGGGAATATAAGAGAGACAACGAACACTGAAGCCTATTTGTAAAACCATATGGAAAGCTCCTACTACAGGATCTTTCTAAACTACATATGTGTCTGAAAAGATTCTAAACAAAGTCACCGAAAGAAGGAACAAAGGAAGGAACGAAGGAAGGAACGAAGGAAGGAGCAAGTGAATACAGTGCCCCAACGAGATACCTTTTTTTACAAAAATATTTATTTATTTATTATGTATACAATATTCTGTTTGTATGTCTGTAGACCAGAAGAGGGCACCAGACTTCATTACAGATGGTTGTGAGCCATCATGTGGTTGCCGGGAATTTAACTCAGGACATTTGGAAGAGCAGACAACGCTCTTAACCACTGAGCCATCTCTCTAGTCCCCAACTAGATATCTTATGTGACCAAGTAAATCTTTAGTGCCTGGAATGAGTTACATTTTGTTGATTAATTATCCAATGGGTTCCATAGAAATCCTCAATCATCCTTGACTATTGTCAAGGCTAAGGTTACTCTCTTCAACCAAATGACAAGGTCCTATTGCTAGATACAATCTATAGAAATGTCATTGAACATGGAGAAGTAACTCTGGGGTTTAATTAACATCATCATCCCTACTGACAGTCATTTGTGTTACTGTACTGGAATATAATCTTCACACTACTGGAGGTGATTAACAATATCTCCAAACTACTACTATCAGTGTGACCTACAACAGTGACATGCCTAGAAAATACACATTTATCTAAAATAATAGCTTAGTACACACACACACACACACACACACGTATACGTGAGAGAGAGAGAGAGAGAAGAAGAAGAAGAAGAAGAAGAAGAAGAAGAAGAAGAAGAAGAAGAAGAAGAAGAAGAAGAAGAAGAAGAAGATAGACAGACAGACAGACAGACAGACAGACAGACAGACAGACAGATAGAGAGGGTGGGGATGACAAAGGCACCCTTTTTTGAGAGAAACAGGATAACATGGACAGGAAAAGGAAGAAATAAGAGCAACATGAAACATTTTATTTGTCAGAAGAAAAGGATAAAAAAAACACACACACAATCAGGAAAACTCTGAAAAATCCTACCCTTTCATCTTGAACTTATCCCATGTGTGAAGGTACTTTCAAAGAGTTGGTAAATTTCAAAGACTCACTCTCTATGGTTAAACTGCCTTTTAAGTTTTTACCTTTAAATTTACACTTGAGGGAAATATGTATTGTATCATGTGTGCAACATAGCTATGCAAAATTCTTTCATGTTTACAAATTAACATTAATCGACTTAATTATTTGGAGCCTGAATTATTTTGGTTGTGAGCCTACTTTGTTTAAGAGAGATGGCTGAGCCATCTCTCCAGCCTAGGCTAGTCATCCCGCAAGCCTTGAAGCCTCTTTTCCAGGATACTACAGTGTCAGACAATGACTGTTTGTCTTAGTGACCTGGAATAACAGAAAGGAACAGGAGTTTTATAAACATGCTTCCTATTCTAAAAGATGTTCTGTTCCTGTGTGCCAAATGCTCTGTTCCCTCTCTGTGTCTTAACAGATGAGATGTGTGTTGTTGCTAAATTTTAAGATTCATGTAGTGTGTTATAGAACATGTTGTTTTATAGTTTTGTGTTCCGTTTTATAAAAGAATGTAATATTAAAATAAATTGCATCTGGTTTTTCGTGACTGATTTTTTTTCTTTTTAATCTCAAGCTAGCCAGCTTTGGTACTGAACCTTTTCCAGATATGAGGAAAGAGGAAGAGGAAAAGGAATTGAGTGAGGAGAGGAGCAAGCAGGGCAGCTACAGCAATAGCAGAAGAGACACAGGCATCATCTCATTATCTATTTTTATTCATTGCAGCATCTTTCTGGAGACAAATACTGGTTTTATTTGAATAGAGGAACTAATGTTTCAGATAGGGCATTTCATCACAGTCTTCTGCTGTTAGGTTCTTTTACAAGCCACTCACGATGTTCCACCAGTAATCATATATGGGGCTGCCTATTCCAGTCAATGATTTGGCCTCAGTGAAAATACGTGTATGACAAGGACAGAAATTACGAACACTGATAATGGTATCATATATAAAATATTTCTGATTTTCATCAACTTGCATACTTGAATGCATATCTAGATTTGAAAGGTAAATACTGAGCAGAAGAGTGAGCTGGCTGACTGAAATGATACCATCTATTCAGAGACATCTTTATGCTTCTTGTCTTTTTCTTTCTTTTCAAAAGAGAAACAATGGTAAATACGTTAATTCAATGTCTATTTTCCTCATTGTTTTTTATTTTTCAAATTGTTCTTATGCAAAAAAGGATGCAAATTTAACAATAAATGGTGAAATGGTAGGATTTAGTATAGTAGAGAATTTGTGTGAACACGAAAACAACCTGTAAACTAAAACAGGCTATAAAGTATTATTAAACAATATAAGTAATTCCTATAATGGAAATTACCCATTATTTATGAGATGTGACATAATATATAATACTTCTCAGAGTAAGAAGTTATAGGGAGTGAGAAATTATAGGAAGAATTTTAGAGTTAAAAGATTAAGGTCATGACCTTTAATACAATGCAGTTGTTAAACTAGTGGAAAACACCCCTCTCTCTCATGTGTTTCTGTATATGTGTATTGTTTGTGGGGTTTATATGTGTGTGCTTCTTCATGAAATGGAGAAAAGTGGTCAATGCTGAGTGTCTTCTGTGAAGAGCCTTTCTCTTGATTTTTTAAAACAGGTTTCACCTAGAGCTCATTGATTCAGCACAATTTGTCAGCCAGTGATCTCCCATGATCCTCCTAACTCTACATTTGCAGTGCTAGAATAAGAGATGTACATCAGCATGCCCAGATTTGTATATGGGTGCTAGGACTCAAACTTAGGTCCTCACAAGTTCACGTCAAGCAAGGATATTACCAACCAAACCATCTGTCAAGCATGTTTTTTTCTCTTCTCCATTCTCCCATCCTTCAATACAATTAAGATTGTATTCATTAATAAACTTATCCTTGACATTAACACTGGAAACTGTGCAATCAAAAATACATGGAACCCAAACAATTCTTACTTTGTATTGTGATATATATAATATAATATGATAGTATTGGAAATGAAACATTAAAACAAAGACTATGACACTCATGATATTTGCAATAGGTCTTCACAGTACATTTTTCAGAACCTTATTTCATATGGCTTATGTATATGAAATAAGCCTTGAGTGGTGAATTAGGGCTTTTTGTAATTTTATAATCCTGATATCGTTTCAGATAGCCTTTTTTTTCTTGTCAATGATGAACATTAATGTAGGTAGATAGATAGATGATTGATAGATAGATAGATAGATAGAGAGAGAGAGAGAGAGAGAGATAGGTAGATAGATAGATAGATAAACAGGTTGAGCAATTTTCAGTGATATTTATTCTATAAGTCCTTTTATTCCAGAGAACCCTCATTAATATAGAAGACAAAGCTACAATTTTCTTTGGAAGTAATTTCATATTTTCTAGAACACATAATTACATTTCCCATGGAGTCTTTAAAATATTACAACAAAAATGAAAATAACTTGGGCCCAGTGAATGTGTAACTAATTGTCTCTCGAAGCTTTAGAGCAATACTACAGAGATCGCTTTGAGGCCTGGATTTTAATAAAGTATGTTTCTTATGCCAATGAGGTGAAATAACATACGTGACAACTTTGATTTACCAGCTATATGTAAGTGTTTCAACTAAAAAAGTCCAAGCAGAAACAGTTGTCAAATATAACTTGACTTCATTTTTTTTTCAATTAATCTTTCTGACAGTAGTTGTTTCTCATGCGAATTTCGCACAGGAATGACTACTGTTCTACTAAATTTCTTTAAAAAGAGTAGTAAAATTTACTCGAGTCAAATGCGTGTCTATTCCTACCCAAAAGATAATAATCTTCACAAAATGACTTGGAGAACATTCTGCAATTTTCAATGCAATAGATGTTATACATATTATATGAATATATATTCCTGCTGATACATCAGCGTGGGAGGATAATACATAATTAAGATGTTTTTGATAACTTGCCTTACTTGGAAAATGTTGAAAATGTTTCTATTGTACGTTGTCTGATGAAAATGCTGACTAAATGAATTTTAATCTCTTGATATTCCATTAGCCTAAAAAGTTATATTGGAAAATATAATACTATCTATTTCTGGATGCATGTAAACTGTGTATAATTTGAGTGGTAAAAATGGCTTTCCTTTTTTCTGTATTCTTAACTTTTAAAACTTCTTAGCATCAAATAAAAATTTATGAAGTCCAAAAAAGTACAAATTATTAGAGTCAGTGTCGAATACCTCACTTAATTTCTGAAATGGCTCAATCATGTGCACAGGAGCAAAGCTTGTGGCTTTCTAATTTATCTCTTGATGAAATACTCACCTTGGAGATTATGTCAAGAATTAAAGATTCCATGCTGTTTAATCAAATTCAGGACTGATAATTCCCAGGACACGTTACCAAGAGAAAGTCACTAAGTAGGTCTCACATAAAAACATGAAATATTCCTGTCCCAACAAATGAACTGTCCTCAACATGACAACACAAGAAAAAAAAATAAAAAACATTTATAGAATTCAGGAATGCAGCATGTGACCTGAGGAAAAATGAACAGAAATCATGGAGGAAATGAGATGCTCTAAAGGTCAAATACAAAAATGAGTTGGCAGCCTCGATAACAGATTAATTGGATCAAGGATAAGAAAAAATAACGCACTTTGAAGATATTACTTTTGAATTCTTACTTTCAGGCAGAAACAACTCTAGATAAGTAAAAAAGGGCATAAAGAAAGAAATCAACTCTGGAATACCATTAAAAATAATCAAATATTGATCATTGGCATACTTGAGAGAGAATGGCTACATACAGTTTGGAGGCATAAGAAACCTCTCCAGTGAAATAATATTAAAAATTTTCTCAAATCTTATGAAAGATATGAATACTAAGTAAAGACATTTAGAAACTCAAAGCACAGGACTATAGAAGTATGCCACCACAACATATTATAATTAAGTTGTTAAAAGTACAGGACAAAAAAAGAATATTATAATCTAAAAGAGATAAATGTCAAGTAACATTGATGGTAAATACATTAAGAGCAGATTTATCAGAAGTAACTCTAATGGTGGGAGAGAACAGAAGGATTGCTTTCAGCTCCTGAAAGAAAATAACTATTAACCAAGATTATTGTTCCCATCAAGGCTGTGCTTCTTAGTTAAAAGAGATGTAAAGAGCTTCCACGTGATAGAAAATTAAGGGAATTCGGGTCCACTAGACCAGAATTTAAAAAGATACTTAATGGAATTCTATACCCAGAGGAGAAAGAAGTTAGTAAATACCATCATTAAGAATGCAAATAAATCCCTCTAGAGAAAGAGATAGCTAATAAGAAATTGTAGTAGGAGGCCCCTTGTTTATTCTTGACTGCCCAGACCACAAAATAATCACACAGAAACTATATTATTTAAATCAACTCTTGGCCAATCGCTTAAACATAATGCTAGCTAGCTCTTATATCTTTGGTTAACCCATTTCTATTATTCTGTGTATCACATTGTAGCTGTGACTTACTGGCAAGTATCTGGTGCATCTGTCTGTTTCTTGAAGCTATATGGCTTCTCCTTGACTCTCCCTAATCTCTCTCTCTCTCTCTCTCTCTCTCTCTCTCTCTCTCTCTCTCTCTCTCTACACACACACACACACACACACACACACACACACACACACACACACACATCTCTTACATCCTGGCTATATTCTGTTAAGCCATTGACCAAAAGCAGCTTCTTTATTAACCAATACAAGCAACACTTATACAGAAGGACATCCTACACCAAGAAATAAGAAAGAAAAATGCTACTAATATAGTAAGCTATTAAATTACCAAGACAAATAGAAAGAATTAAACACATTATATTCAAAGCTTCTTGAAGAAGATCAAGGAGATATTACATGCCAAGTGTTAGAACAGCACCTAATTTTATGAAACAAAATAAAACCAGTACCACATATGGAAAGAATATTTAGACCACCACATAACAATGGTTAAATTTTCATAACGAGAATAACTGGAGAGTGTATTCCAAAATTCATGTGAGAGCACAAGAGACTTCAATTAGCCAACAAAAACTAAGCAAGGCAATATTGCAGCCAAAATAAGACACAAGAAAAATACTTTTTGTTATTGGAACAGGTAGAGAAAATAATAATTGACACCCTAATTTACATCCAAAGGTTCTGCCCAGAAAGCTGATGGTCTTCCCTCAGTCAAAATGCACAATGAAATGGTAGCATACTGAAAATGTCCCCCATAGATATGTATTTCAATACTTTGTACCCAGTTGGTGAAACTCTTTGGGAATATTTAGGAAATGTGGCCCTGTTGGAGGAAGTGTTACACTGAGGGATGACTTGTGGTTTCTAAGGACTATCCCATTCCCAGTTTGCTTTCTGTGCCCTGCGTGTGGTTTATGATAGGAGCTGTCAGCTGTTCTTGCTACCATACCTTTGCTCTGCCATCATGGTCTCTAATCCTCTTGAATCATAATTTTAATTAAATGCTTTTTTCTACTTAAAAATGTGTTTCTGTTGTTGTTATGTCTTGGGGTATTTTGCTTTGTTTTGTTTCCTACCTCTTTTTGATATTTCAAGGAAGAGTGTGTCTGTGTAACAGTCCTGACTGTCCTAGAACTTGCTTTGTACACCAAACTGGCATCAAACGCACAGAGATCTGCCTGCCTCTGCCTCCTGAATGCTGGTATTAAATGTGTACACCACCATATCCAGCCTTATAAGAGATAAATGTTTATAACATCTATTATATTTTCTATGTAGCAAAAGAATATAAAGAATATGGAAAATATATACAGAAAGTTAACAAACAACAAACATCAGAGAAAATCATTTGAAGAAATATTGTTAAACATGGTAGATTGAACAAAAGTATCTATCTTTATTGCTATTAAAGTTTCTCTACAATTTAATAAATTCATTTATAAAAACACACTTAAAAATGTAAGGTCTGGCTTGTGTCCTCTGGTTTCTAGTATACAATCATCACTGGACCCTCACCAAAACTCCTCTCGGTGTCATGGAAAACCTGTATGGATATCACTCCTTAGGACCAGTCCCTTCATCTGTTCTAGTGTGTCATAGATGGGGTAGATATTACAGTGGGCCAACCCAAGGCAATGGATGTGGGTCTGAGAGGCAGCTCAGCTAGTTAGTCCAGGACACTGGAATTGCCCTCCTTAGGTAACGGGTAGAGGTATCTCTCCCCTACACATGGTGAGGAATGGAGACATCTCTCCAAAGTGAGTGTTGGTCTACTGTGAGAGTCACAGTCAGCTTTTCCCAAGAACAATGAAGGAAGAGACCAGCTTATCATGACTCTCTGATTTCATCACACGTGGTTCCTATGGTCCCCGGTGGTATCACAGATGATTGGACAAAAGCGTATGCTCTGTGACACACCAAGGTTCCCAATGCTACTAAGATGAACGAAGAAGTATTGGAGAGGAAGGGAAGAAAGTGGGATGAAGAGGTTTCTTTTATTGGTTTCGTGGGTGGGTTGGTTTGATTCAGGGGATACTGCAAGGGTGAAGGATACATATGGGGGAAATAGGAAATTACCAGAAGTGGGGTGCATGATGTGAAATTCCCAAACAATCGATAATGAAATAATTATAAAAACAAATAATCACATTAGTATATTATTATTATTTGAAATTTAAATATAATTACATTGTTTAAAATGTCAGGAAAATATAGGTAAGGGGTGTGGGGGTGATATCAATAAAGTAAAATAAGCCAGAGATTGTTTGAGCGGGAAAAAAGAAAAAAAAACAACAAAAACAGTCAGATCATAAATGATGCCTCCCACAACAACAAATTAGTAATGAGGCATACCTCTAAATGGAATAGGGGAATACAAGAAAGCATGGAGTGTGTACAAGAATCCCTCAATCATTTGTTCAGCATGTTGACAGCTTTGTTTTCCTGATGAAAGTTATTGATGGGCTGAATATGAGTTTGTTGTTGTTGTTGCTGTTGTTTTGGTTAATTCAGGAGGGTTGAAAGACAGTAGCCAGTACTTAGGAGAGAGGATGATATAGAAACAAAGATTGGGATAATGACTTCATAGTGGGTTCTGCCCACATCATTCTGTCAGGCATTTTCAGCTACCTTCTTACCCCTGGTTCACTTGTCTTGTAGAGACTTCTCTGGAACATCAGAAAGACTAAATGTCTGTTAATGCTCACACTGGGAAATCCCATGCAAATAATTTACTTCAAAACAAGACCACAAAAGGCCTGCCTTCTTACCTAAAAGGAACCCTAATTCTGTTGTTATGGACACCATTTAAAAATGAGTAGCCAGTTATACGGGGGAATATTTAATAAAAAAGAAATATAATAAAACTATTATCTAGTAATAATACAACTTAGAGCTATCTGATAAAAAGTGAAAAAAGCAATTATTTGGAAGAAGATACATAGAAATTATATGACTGATAATGCATCAACAAGCATAGAATGACACAAAAATAATATAATGAAAATAAAAAAGCTTTATAAAACAGGGACATGATCAGAAATTGAATATCTTCATAGAGGTGATGAAACAAAAGAAGAATATACAAAAGCTAAAAATAAATGAATAAATAATGAGAATGAAAAATAATTTGAGAATCAGTGGAAAAGAATACAATCTATACTATAGGACATTTTGTTTGTTTGTTTGTTTTTTCAATACAATTCTGTGTAGCTTTGGAGCCTGTCCTGGAATGCCCTGTGTAGATGAGGCTGGCCTTGAACTCCCAGAGATCTGCCTGTCTCTGCCTCTTGAGGCTGGCATTAAAGGCATACACCAACACTGCTCAACCTACAATAGGACTTTTGAAAATGAAAAGAGTGGAATAGAAGACATATGTGATGATACTTTTTCGTTGAATAAATGTTAAACACACAGAAAATAGAAAACAAAGTGAACAGAATACAGTTGATCCTTGACCTATAATATTTCACTTATGAATGTTTTGAATTTAGGATGGTATAAAAGCAATATGGATCCAAATATTGAACTTTAATATTTCTCTCAACTTACAATGTGAAGTATGATGTTATACTGCAATGCTGAATCGCAGTGCCGTTGAACTGCAAGTGGGCCAAACTCAGAAGGATGATAATTGGTTCTCTTCAATACACTATGCCACTGAGCTACCACAGTCCAGTATTAAGTGCATTTACTTATGTGGTCCTTAAACTTTTTATTCATTATCTAGGAAGCAATCTTTACTCTTCATATAAGTCCAGGTGAATTAACGTTTCTTGCTAAGAAAGCTACATACTCCTTTTCCTTCATGCCTTCTGCCTGCCTTGATGTGAGCAGCTCCTTCCAGCTCAATATACCATGTCCCACACATTAAAAAAAAGTGAGACCTGATCAATCAGATACCCAAATCTCCAAAAGTTGAAGGCAAAACAAATCTTCACCACGTTTACAGTACTATCTTATGTGTTTAACATAGTGGTGAGAAACCATCTAACACATTTTGCAGTGTGGTATGGTGTCCCAATTTAACACACTGTCAGTCCCTACAGTATAGACGAAAATAAGTTCAGTATTTATATTATTCTAAATTACATGAAAAACATTCACTCACTACTGTGGTAATTTTTTGAAATGGCATTTACTCACAATCAAATGTAAACAGCAAAAAGAATAATTGAAGATAGACTATTTTAAATGAAATGTTTTTATTACCTTTATTCATCTGTGTATGTACAGGGTGACGTATGTATATGTCAAAAACCACTTTGAAGTAATTGCTCTCTGTCTTTATACCATATGACTCTTCAAGGAAAAATTCAGATTATCATGTTCAGTTTTAAGCACCTTTACTCACTCAGTCATTTCATCCACCCCAAAATAAACATATTTTAGGGTGGTGGTCAGAAATTTCTGTACACCACAACCAAAGAAACAAATAAGTACTTGAATAAATAAATAATTTGGGACTTGAAAATGCAACTAGAAGTCCTTGGAAATAGCAGCCAAACAAAGCTGACGAATACAGCATTTGAAGCCGAGAGAGAGAGAAAATCCACAGCCCATCCAGGAAAAGAGGAGAATATCACCTGACAAAAATCAAGTCTTATCAAACATAACAGCAAAACGTCGTGCAACACATTTTTATTAGAAAAGGGGCATCGTGAAGAGTCATACGATGCAGTGTGACTGAGAGCGTAGCTGAGAAATGTTCAGACTGGTTTCAAACCAAATATACATTTTAGATAATCATCACACGAGCTCATTGTCAATGTGCTCATTGACATAAGCTCTCCTTGTCAATGTTGCCGCCTCCTGTATTTACTTTACAGGCTCCGCTGCAATGTGCGGGGAAAGCTCATTCAGGCCTGCGGCAACTCAGTTAACGGTATCAACAAAACTGTGAAATCCTCCACGAAGCTGAGCCAGATGAAGTGGATCAATATGCACTGTGGCAAAAAGACTCCTGGCGGACGATAAGCGCCGTTAGAATATAGGCTACACTGCTGCTGTGTTCCTGTGCTCTCGGAGATGCTCAAGGAAAAGGCAAATCGTCAGTTTAGTCAGTTTCACTGCAGATGGTTCAAAACCGAATAGACACATTACGACTGAGACTGTGGCATACTGACTCTTAAACATAATTAATTAACCGTTAGGGTGTCTTTTGTGATGTTCTCTCAAATTCTCCCACCTGCTGTTTAGGAGTCTACTTTTGTGCTGACATGATTACATACAGACATAGCTGAGCGTTCCAAGTTTATTTCCAAAGCAAGCCCAGGATTCATGGTTGGTTTCACAGAGGTTTCCTAAGCTCTTTTTTAATAAGTGCTTTATTTTAATTACATGCATGTGTGTGCATTCATATCGGTGTATGGGCATGTGAGTGCAGGATTCTGCAGCAGTCAGTTGAGTGCATTTCATTCTATGGAGCTGAAGTTACAGGTGGTTGTGTGTAACCTGACATGGCTGCTGGATGCCAAACTTTGGTACTCTGGAGATCCAGTACATTGAGGTACAGTGAGGTTTAGCATTCCCATCTCTAGATCTATTAATTTTTCTTTATGCACACACAATTTGAGCTTTTTGGGTACTGTACTCTCTTATAAGGGGGCTTACTATTAAAAACAGAAAATACTAACCGGGGCCACCCCCCAAAAAATTAATAATTCTTAGATATATGAGAGAAATGAGTCAATGGGCAAACTGCTGAATCTCCGTTTTTTAATTAAATTTTATTTTTAATTTTTCATAAGCTATATTTTAATCATATTTCACGTTCTCCAATTCATTCCAATCATCTCTCAGTCCTTACCCACTGAACTTTAAATCCTTTTTCCTTCTTTAAAAAAAAATGGAAGAGAGTATACACAGTACCAAAATAAATTGAAATATACTACACCCACCCATAAAAAGTGTAGTCACTTTTGTGCTGGCCAAAATACTCTTGACCACAGTGTCTTTCCTGGATTGGGGTTGATCTCTACAGTTTTACTTCGCTGAAGAAAAATGAATTTCTATGTAGAAACCAGCTATCTGTTGCAATAGTTTCTTGTTTCTTGGTGGGACTTTATGCCTGATTGCCCTTCTCCATGCTAATATTTTGTCTTGCATGACTAGTGCAGGTCTTTATATGATGTCTCAGTTTCTGTGAGATAGTATGTGCTTCAGTCCTGTGTGTCCAGAAGATACTTTTACTTTAGAATCTTCTACCACTACCTCTGATTTCGAATCTCAACTCATGAAAATAGAAATCTAAAAGGAGTAACAATGCTGGGAAATGGAAACATAAACTGTACCTAAAATAATGGCTTTGAGAAATGAAAATTAGTTTGGATGAAAAATTAGAGGATTGACCTTCATCTAGGGAATCAGGTATGCTAACTACAGATCATAACCTCTCTATAGATATTCCTCCAAATCCATCCCGTCACTTCTTCAGCTCTTAGCAAAACACTTGATGCAATCTCCCTCCCTCAATGCCCCATCTCCAGTGTATTACATCTATCTTCCCCCCTAAACTTTAATCTCTCCATAGCTTTGTTTCAGCTTCAAACATAAGCAGGCAATACCTGGGAACTACAGGATTCTATAACTAGGGAAGCAAGTAGAATAACTGGAGATCTTCATATCTCCCTTAATTTCTTCATGTTTAACCTCTGAGTCTCATATCTAGAACTATAGCATACTTTCTGCTGTGGCCTGTTCTCACTCCCTAGCCCTATCCCCAGGAGCCTAAGCAGACCATGCTTGAACATCCTGTTTTTTTTCGGATTACTATGGACCTTTTACATCTATAAGCTCATAATACACAGAAATACACTATACCTAGTAACACCAGAGTCCACACCTTTCAGGAACCCCAAAATTTTCCTACCAGGCAACACACTCTTAAGAAACAGAGAAGAAACAGAAACTAAGGAAAAATACATCAACTATAACACAGATAGATCAGATATCAGTACCTAGAATAGAAATCTTCCCAAAACCAGATGACTAGACACCAGTACAAAACACATCAATAACAACCAGGACACGTGCCTCCACAAGTGTCCTGCAACTATAGCTCAGTAGATAGTGAATATTAAAGCATAGCTGAAGCACAAGAAAAAGACATTATGGACAGAATTTATAAATATGATTGAAGTCCTTAAAGAGGAAATGAAGAAATCCTTTAAAGAAATCTATTAAAACACAAACACACCATGGAAAGAATGAATAAAACAGTTCAAGACCTGAAAGTGAAAATAGAATAACAAAAAAAACCCTGAATTTCAGGAAATCTGAAAAAAAATAGGACTTGAAACTGGAACCACAAAAACAAGCTTCACCAAAAGAATATAACAAATGGAAAAGAGCATGTGAGACACTGAAAACAAGGTAGAATAAATGGATGTATTGGTCAAAGAAATTGTTGCATCTAAAAACCTCTTGGCACAAAACATCCATGAAATCTGGGACACTATGAAAAGACCAAACTTAAAAATAATAGAAGTAGGCAAAAGAGAAGAGAGGCAGGTCAAAGACACAGAAAATATTTTTCAACAAATTCATAAAAGTAAATTTAACTAACATAAAGGAGAAGCCTATAAAGGAAAAAGAAGCTTACACAGCACCAAATAAACTGGAAGAAAAGAATGTTCTCTGGGCATACAATAATCAAAAGTTGTGATGCAAAAAGACAAAGTAATATAAAAAAGACAGACAGAATTACAGCTGACTTTTCAATGGAGACTCTAAGAACCAGCAGGTCCTGGACAGATGTACACAGACTGTAAAAGACCTCAGATGCCGACTCGGACTATTATATCTGGCAAAATTTTGAATTGGTATGAATGGAAAAAATAAGATATTCTGTGATAAAACCAAATTTAACCAATATCTACCTACAATTTCAACCCTATAGAAGACATTAGAAAAAAACCTCAAACCTAAAGTGATTAACTACACCGCAAACAAGCACTAGTACAGCTTAAATCACATACTAACGCTCACACACTGAGACTGGGAGAATTCATTATCCTGCTCTCACCAATAGACAGGTCATCTAGACAAAAACTAAACAGAGAAATGCCGTAGCTAACTGATGTCATAGATGAAATGGACCTAATAGATTTTTACAGGACATTCCCTCCACACTCAAAGAATATACCTTTTCAGCAACTCATGGAACTTCCTCCAAAATTGACCACATACTCGGACACAATTTGACTAGAATTCCTTTTTAAGCTTTCTCAGGTTTTATGTGGATTTAGCCAGTCCCATGTTGGGCACCATTCTGTTGTTAAAGGCTGCTTGTTCATTTCCTGGGGGCAGGAGTAAATAACATTATGAATATTTTAAAAATCCATAGTCAATTATATTATTTTATGTTTGCTTAAAATTACATGATATATTATATGTATATATTTCTAAAATTAAATCTGTATGCATATAATATAATGTGTGTATATATGTAAGTACAATTATGTTACTTGGGTTAATAATGTTCTCTCCAAGATTTACATAATCTTTAATAAGACCCTAGTATCAGACATGAGAAACTTACTTTTAGTCAAGAGAATTTAAGAGCCACATCTCCCCCCCAAAAAAAAAAAAATATGGATATTGCCCTTGGCTACTATGGTTGTTTGAAAGAAAAGGGTATGCAAAGCAAATGATATTATTAAAAATAGTGTCCTTGTTAGAATAAATACAGTCTTGTTAGAGGAAGTATGCATGGTGGAGACAGGTTTTGAGGTCTGTATATGTTCAAGTCATGCCCAGTGAGACAGCCTACTTTCTGATGCCTGCATATCACCATGTCTGCCTACATGCTGTTGTATCCTACCATGATGATAATGTACTGAACCTCTGAACTGCAAGTGAGCCTCTGCAATTAAATGTTTTCTTTGTAAGAAATGCAAGGCAAACAGGGGATTTACATGGTTATGGCATGCCAACGTGGGACTGACCAGATCTACTTAAAAGTCTGGTAGAGTTTGGGAAATTATTCTAGATAGAAAAGAATAAAGCTATGCATGTCTTCTTGATAGCAGCACTTTCTAGGGTAGGCTCTGCTTGCTAGAGGCAAGCGCTCTCATTTAAAAGAGGCATCCTGACTCAGCTTTAGCTGAAAAACCTTGCAGCTCTTTTAAGAGGTCCTGCCATGAAACACTTAAATGGTGTTGATGATAAGCTGACTGCATAATTGTTGGGAGTGGCAGGGACCTTAAAACGTCATAGAGTTGTGACAAAAAACTAGCTCCAGTCAGTACCTCCACCATGAGGCTGAACTCTCAGAAAGCTAAAGAATGGGCTGGATCCAGCCATCAAAGCCACAGCTTTACTCTTGGCCATATGGCTTAGCAAGTTAAAGACTCTTGTGGTCAGAAAAAAAGGAGATATACTGTAAAGATTCAGATAAAGAAAACCTCTAAATGGTTTACATTGTGTTTAAAAATATATGTAGGCTTGGGAGAGAAAGAAAAGATAAAGTCCGTAAAAAAGAAAGAGAGTAGTTGTGTGTGGTGGCACACACCATTAATCCCAACACTTGGGAGGCAGAGACAGACACAACTCTGTGAGTTCAAGAACAACTGGTCTACAGAGTGAGTTCCAAGACAGCCAAAGATACACAGAGAAACCCTGTCTCAAAAAGCCAAAAATTAAAAATAAAAATAAAAGAAATGGAGGTTAAAATAAAGCCACATAAAAATGAAAAATACACAGAGAGTCTGGATATTTTATGTTAATGTGTTGTCTTTGAATTGTTTGAAGACTTAGGAAAGAGAAATAGCTGCTAAAAGACATTTGAATATAAATGCTGATATATTAACCCTACAGACATATTTTGAAAATGCTTTGATTTCAAAATTTAAGTCAAAAGATATGTTACTTAGGAAAAGAGATTTTGCTTTTGTTTCCACAGAAAATGAGAAGCTGTGGATTTATTCTGAGTTAAGAAAAATCAGCTTTAATCAAGGAAGACCCCCTGAGAAATCTCCAATAGGAGCAGAGGCCCAGATGTCTGAGTTCTACATCCAGAACAGTTTCAAGCAGCTGACTGAGATGATCAAGCCTCTCAGAATATTCCATTCAGGACTTGGCCATAACTCAAAATTTTCTTTAGGCCTATCAGTGCCCTCAATCAGCAGGAAGTAGCCTTGAAATCCGCCCACATTCCCGAAATATGGATTATGGATGCATGTCTTTGTTTAGAGTGTTGGATACAAGTTGTATGGATAATGGTAAGGAAGAAAGCTAAACAAGAGAGATTTAATTCAGAGTTCTTACTTGAGAAAAAAAGGGGGGATGTGCTGTGGAACAATGGTTTTGCCCTGTAAAGATTTGTTTCTTGTACTTGTTTAATAAAATGCTGATTGGCCAGTAGCCAGGCAGGAAACATAGGCCAGGAAGCCAGGCAGGAAGTAGAGCAGGGCAATGAGAACAGGAGTATTCTGGGAAGAGGAAGTCTGCACACAGACTTCCTCTGGGAAGAGGAAGACACAGAGGACACCAGACACAGAGCAAACAAGATGTGACTGCCTTGTCAAAAAAAGTATTAAGCTGCATAGCTAACACAGACATGAATTATGGGCTAATGTAAGTTATAAGTGTTAATAAGAATTCTGAGCTAATAGGCCATTCAGTTTATATTTTATGTAGACCTCTGTGTGTTTTCTTTGGGACTGATCAACTGAAGGACTGGGCGGAACAGAAACCTTTGTCAACATGGTTAACCCAAGAAGAAGAGCTGTGTAAAGACAATGGAGACAGTGAAGTAGAAAAAGCAGTTTACACAAAGGATTAGCTTGAACACAGGTTGTTTATCCCCAAGGGGCCAGCCCTAAACATAGGTACATGTAAGCATAGCTAAACTGACTGATTGAATACTACTTATGTGTGTGAATATATACAGATACATCCATAGGTACATAAATATAGTAATAATAATTGAAAACGAGATCATAGATTTGAGAAAGGAGACATCAAAAGATTGACAAGTATTAGAGTGATTGGAGTAAATGATGTTAGTGTAGTGCTCATATGAGATGACCCCCAAAATTTTGACAGTCCCCCCAAAAGAAGGTCATCCAAAGAAAATTTAAAATATTTTGAATTAAATATAAATGACAATGTAAATTCAAAATTCATTGGATACAGGAAAACAATTTTAGAGGAAATGTATGATACTGAATCATCTAAAATCAATAGTCTAAAAGCTTTGACCTAAAAAAAAAATAGGTGAGGAAGCAAATTAAGCCTAAAATAGGAAGAAGTAAATAATAAAAATATGAGCAGAAATCAATTGAATTGAAAACAGGAATTTAACAAGTAAATGAAATGGGAAGTCAGGTGTGGGATGGATCAATAAAATCAACAAATCTTTATACAAGCTAACTGTATTATTAAAAGTATAGTACAAATAACTAATATCAGGAATGAAGGACACTATAAATTTCATGAAAAATACAAGCATTGTAAAAGACTATTATGTGAATGTTTAAGCCACAGATTTGACATCTAGAGGAAGTAGACTATTACTTTAAAAGATGCAATCTACAGAAAATGATCCAAAAGAAATAAGAAGTAAATATAACATGCTTATATGTCTTTTAAATATTCAATACATAATAACTTTCCATTTTGAAATGCTACACAAATCAGTCTCCCTGACGAGTATTCCCCAAATTTTTAAGGAAGATCCCATATCAATTTACAGTAATATTATCTAAAATATGAACAGTAATTCCTGTTTCTGTTTATGAATCCAGTGTTACTCTAGAACAAAACTAGACAATGATGTTTTGGGGAACAAAACTAAAACCCAGTCCCTCTTACATATAAAGATATTTAGTTCATCAAAACATTTGCTATTCAAACCCCTAAGCGTCTAACAGTTGCTAGATACAACTATTTGAGTTCTTATTTTGCTATATATCAATATTGATAATAGATGATGAGATTCATTGCATTAACAAACTAAAATGAATGGACACATAACACCAGTTTCAAACAGCCATCACTATTTTAAAAAATAAAAATTACCACCGTACAAATAAAGTGCTATTGTCTTATTAGGGTTTCTATTGATGTGAAGAGACACCATGGCCACAGCAACCCTTACGAAGGAAAACATAATTGTGTCGCTTAAACTATTACAGGCTTAGTCCATTATCTTCATGGTGGGACAAGCACCTTGCAGGAAGACACGGTGTTGGAGAGGTAATTGAAAGTTCTATATATTGTGCAAGAAACGGGAAGTGGTCTGAGACACCAGGCAGTATTGTGAGCCTAGGAGAGCTCAAAGCCCACTCCACAGTGACACACTTCCTCCAACAATGCCACACCTACTTCAACAAGGCCATACCTCCTAATAATGCCACTTCCTAGGAATTTATGAAGAACAATTATATTCAAACTGCCCCAGATATTTAGCTTTGATAATGATTATGTAGTAAAATCTAAAACCTACCTGTACACTAAATGGTGAGAAACTCAAAGTCTTTTCAATAAGAAATGTTCAGTGTCTTCTGCTTTTCAGAATCTAAGGCAGCCATGTCTAATAGGATAAACAAACAAGATTAAAATAAAGAAGTTAGAATTATCATTTATGCAGAAAACCCAAAATTCAGGAAGAAAACTTTAAAAGGAAAAAAATAAATTGCTGGCATATCTCAGGGCTCACACGTGTAATCCTAGTTGCTTGGCTGACTGAGAAAATAAAGCCAAAATTCAGAAAGCTACCTTGATTACAAATGAATTTCAGAACAGTTTGGGTTACTTAGCAAAATTCTTTCTCCAATTTTAAAATATAGGAGGAAAAATTGAATTTTATCTCAGGAGTAGGATTCTGCACCAGAATTGGAACTGTTTGTCTTCACACAAAGCACACAAGTCCTCCTCAAACTAAAAATGCATCTGATATGCAGGATCTAATATTAATAAATTAAAATAAACCACTTTCCTGTATATCAGCATAACAAGTGAAATTTGAAATTATATGTTATTTTGTAAAGTTCCTTGTTAGAAATAGAGAGAGAGAGAAATAGGAAGAGAGAGAGATTGAGAGGGAGAGAGAGAGAGGACTCTCTAAACAGAATAAACAGATGACAAGAAAGTTTGTAAAACTATATTCACCACCAAAAGTTATTAACTTACTAAAAACAGCCAGCAACCTGATGCCATGGCAGACCTATTAGATTAACCTCACTTTGGAAAACAGATACCAACAATGTAGACCAGACACATTTATTTATTAATGAATCTTATGCAAAATGACAACTTGAAAGGCATTTTTGACAGTTGTGCACAAGACTATGCAAGATCTCATCATACGATCCAGCATTCTCTCTCCTTGGTATTTATACTAATGAATTGAAAACATATGTCCACACAATATACATGCACAGATGTTGTAGCAGCTTTAAACCTTCTAAAACTTGGAAGCAACTAAAAAGTACTTCAGTAAATAAAATGATACATAAACTGATAAGTGGAAATAATAATATATCACCTAGTATTGAAGAACAGTGAGCTATGAGTCACTTTTAGCTTAGGTACATACAATTGAAACACAAGAGAAAACATTAATGGATTTTCTTGTACAGTATGGAAGAAGTGTTTTATAATAAATATGGTACACCATTCTATCAGGAAGGGTATAAATGAAGGAACGAAGTCTTTGTAGATCATGAATTATTGAGTTTTCTGGGTTCTGTCTGAAAATGAGTTAAATACATGGTTCCTAGTAAAACACATAGGATTTAACTTCAATAGATGATGAGGTATTTTATATAGTGCTTGGGAAAATTGTACTCTTTAATTATTCAAGATAATCATAAGTATACATAGATATCTAAGATAACTTTTATTTCATATTTTTCTAAGAACTGATATACAAACATGAAAAGTGTACACTAAATTCATTATTACATCTTACTGATAGTAAAGGAAATTGATTAAAATGTGAGTACTAGATGTTTATTTACATGCAATCCATGTGCACATTTCTTTATACAATGTTATAATAAAATAATTTAAAGCATACTTATGTAAAATTCTATGCTATTGAGTACTGTAAAATTGTAACTCTCAGTCATTTATGTATATGAGTATTATTACATGTGGCACAAGTAGACATATACTAAGAAGAATGTGAAACGAGTATTATTTGAAATTGTTTTTAAAATTCATACATTTTAAAGAAGCATTAGTTTTAAAAATTTTAAGTAAATGTGGTAAAATTGGAATGCTAAAGTATAAAGTATATAATCTGCAAGTTCCATAAAAATATAAAAAATATCTCTAAAATGATAATTATAAACAAAAGGTTATGGCAATATAAGTAACAGTGATAAATTTTAACTGTGAAGTAAAACACTAAAATAAATATATGGTTTACTACACTTAATTTGAGGCTTTTTAGTCATATGACGTGATAAAGATATCAAATGAATTAATTTCTTAACATAAAATGGCTTGTGAAAGCAACACTGAGCAATTTCTTTTCCTTGGAAATTTTAGCTTTCCCAGAGTTTTAGATACACAGAAAATCCCAGTGAGTGTTCCCCATAATTAATG
Organism: Myodes glareolus; assembly: GCF_982192425.1. NCBI lineage: Eukaryota > Metazoa > Chordata > Mammalia > Rodentia > Cricetidae > Myodes > Myodes glareolus. The sequence continues at coordinate 49,461,659 of NC_142037.1, read as the reverse complement.
GCCTATTCAAGAAACAAACTTATTAAAATTTAATCTTCCTATCATATGTAAATAAAGTCATAAAGTCCTTCAGGTTCAAATGTTACATTTCATTAAAATGTTCAAAGAATAGCTAGTGGGTGTAATCAGCAGAAAATTATGGAATATTAAACAAATTCTCTCTCTCTTCCTTTCCCACTCCCTCTCTCTCTTTCGTGTGTGTGTGTGTGTGTATGTGTGTGTGTGTCTGTTTGTGTATTTTTGTGTGTGTATGTGTTGACAGAAGTTTCTATCATGGCAGTCACTTGCAAGTAACCACACAGAGGTTTAATATTAATTATGAATTCTTGATTAATAGCTCAGACTTGTTACTAACTCTTGCATTTTAAATTAACCCATATTTCTTGTCTATGATTTACCATGTGGCTTTATACCTTCTCTAAGTACATAATGCACATCATATTTCTTTCTGTGTCTGCTCGTGACTCCTCAGACCCTGCCCTTCTTCTTTTCAGCATCTCCCTAAAGTGCCTCTCTCACCCAATCTTTTCCTTCCTGGCTATAAAACAGTTCTTTATTAACCAAAGAGAGCAATGCATAGTCACAGTGTACTGCAGGATTATTACACATCATGTATGTGTTTTTCTGTGTATGCACATGCATGTGGAAACCAAGTTTCATATTTTGATACATATTCTCTCATTTAACCTGGAGTTCACCCATTGGTTAGACTGACTGCTTCAGTAACTCTCTATTCTTTCTCCTCGGGATTAGGATTAAGTTATGCACCATAAACCTAGCTTTTAGTGGATACTAGGGCTTGGAATTCCTGTTCTCATACTTACAACATACGCATGTAAACAATTAAGATGTTTCTCCAGTCTTCCAAGACGAACTACAATATTTCTGTAATTTTAACTTTTCATTGTTTGAACTTTTTTTTAGTTGAATTTTTCTGCCCTTCTTTCTAGGAAGATACTGAGTATCTATACACATGCACACATAGAAATACATAACTTTCTCACTTGTACTTCTAAATTTTTCTATGAATAGTAGTTCTGTATTAGAATATTGAATCCTTGAGACTTCCAGTAAGTCTAAAAAATTTTGCCTCCCACTCTATGATACTACTTCCCATAAGGGCATTGAAAATATAATTTCTTAGAATTGAAATATAATCAACATTCTCCATTTTGAAGCTGAATATTGGCATTATCACTTGTCAGCAAAGTAGACTTGCATGCTGCCAGCCAAATTATTTCATGGTTGGTTAATTATATAGTGCTTTGCATCTCTGCATTTGGCTATATTGGTCAGTAGCAATTACTACACTAATGATAGACAGAGTGTTTTGCTTGATGCAGAAAATCTCTTTAAAAACTTGCATGATGAATTCATACGAAATAACTCCCTATATTCTCAGTACCAGCTTTATGGTATCGTCTTTATTGTTTCCTATTGGCAGGTTAAATCTGAAATGTTTCAAATGCTTCTCTGAAGGTTTTGACACTTGAAGCATGAGTAGATTGAACAGTGTTGCTTCTCTCATTTGAAAATTTCTATTTTACTTTCAATTCTGAGATGAATGAAATATATATTTAGGTAATTAAGTAAAGTCAAACCAAAAGGAAAGTTGAACAAAATGTCCTCAGCTATATTTTGCCTTTCAGTTAGATCCATGCCAATTACGATTATTCCATCTGTCAAGCTCAACACTTCCAATATTGATTATTCTTAATTTATGTGTAACATTAGCACATTATATTATTACTGGTTAAGTGCGTCTCCCTGCTTCCTTGTCAGTTTGATTGGTCCTTTATAAACTATATTGGTGTCAATGTAAACTTTTAAAATCATTTAATTGATCACAAGTTATCAGCCCTTTATCTTGAAATAAACTATTTTTAAAGTACTTTAATAATTTTGTAATTTTTACTGATGTTTTATGTGTACCTAAATCCTCCAAAAGCCTAAATTCGTAATCCAGTATGCAATTGTGGAACTGGCCTGAAGCTAAGAAGGGGATGTAGCATACCCAAAACCCCAGTTTTCTCTTCCTGAGAGCAGCAGGAGTTTGACTGCACCCCTGCCTTACTCAGGCACCAACAGACCCCGGCCTGCTTCTCCTGACTGACTTGCACTGGTGCATGTAGCAACTGAGAAGCTCATGAATCTCTAGGTCTACAAGAACTGGTTGGTGTATATCTGACTATTGTAAAATCCTGGGCTGGTCTTCCTTTCTTTTCTATATGACCTTATAAGGTTCCTTCCCCGGTGCTCCTAAGTATACAAATAAAGCTCACTCAGTGTTCTTGCCCCAACCAGTAATAGATCAGCCACATGGATGCAACTGGTTTTCCAGGCTATAACTATTCCCTGCCCTCTTCTAATAATTCAACTGTACGCTAATAAAGTCTCTTTGGTGTTCTTTCCTCTCACCACCACCTCTCTCAGAATCCTCCCTTAGGCAGACCAGGTTTGTACAGCCCTCCTTTCTAACTAATGTCTGGTTAGTGTGCAATAGTACAACCGGTATAAGCAGGACTTGAGACTGCACATGAACACCAAGATTGAACGCATCATCCACACACAAATACATACCAACGATGAGTATGGCTTATGCTCAGACCACTGATAACAGTAAAATATCTGTAACTATTTTATTTTGTATCTTAATTACTGTAGCTTCTTTTAAAAAATATTTTATTTTATCTTATGAATATGCTATGTGATTCTGGTACCACATGCATGCTTTGTGTCCAAAGAACCAGGAAAAGAATATTGGATCCTGGGAGACTGAAGTATACATGATTACAAGCAACATGTGGATGCTGAATATTGGACCTGGGTCCTCTGGAAAAGCAATATGTGTGCTGAACCACTGTGCTCATAGGCACCATCTTTATGCTTTTTATAATTATTTCCTTATTTCATAGTAATAATTTGGATTGTACTATAATTTATATAAATATAAAATAATTACTAAACGCACTTTTTTATTTAATTTTTTTCATTTTACATATGAGCTTGAGTTCCTCCTCCCTCCCCTTCTCCCATCTCCCACTTCTCCCATCTCACCGGCATCCACCACTCAGATGGGTAAAACCTTCTTTGGGGAGCCAACAAAATCTCTTATACCAACTTGAGGCAGAGTCAAGCCCTTCCCCCACTGCATCCAGACTGAGCAAGGTATCACTCCATAGAGGATGGGTTCTTAAATGCCAGTTGATTCACCCAGAATATGCCTTGGTCCCACTGCTAGACCCTCACCCCCAACAGATCTAGTCACATAACTGTCATTCACATTCAGAGGGCATTATGTCTAATATTCACTTATGAGTAATAGTATACTGTGCGTGTCTTTCTGGGTTACCACACTCGAGATGTTTTTACCAGTTCCATCCATTTTCCTGAAAATTTCAAGGTTTTGTTTTTGTTTTTGTTTTGTTTTGTTTTTTGTTTTTGTTTTTGTTTTGTGTACTGTTGAATAGTACTCCATTGTATAAACGTACCACATTTTTTTTTAATTCGTTTTTGGTTGTGGAGCATCTAGGTTGTTTTCAGGTTCTGGCTATTACAAATAATGCGGCTATGAACATAGTTGAGCAAATGTCTTTTTGGTATTGTGGAGGCGGAAAAAATGCAGGCCCATTTCCACCTTGATTGATGGTCGTAGAGTTTGGAGATTGGCAAGCATAGTTGCACGTCCCAAGTCAGGAGGTGATTGCTTGATCCTTTTGAAATTAAGATTGCTCCGTGCTATCCTGACAGGTGGTCGGGATATGCAAATGTACTTCCCCTCCTTCTTTTGTAACTATGAGGTCACCTAAGGAAGGGTTGTCTTTAGGATACCTGATCTAGAGCACCTTCGCTACCTAGGCAACAGAATGCTAATGATTTGGTGTCTCAGAGAGAAGAAGCAATAGAATGTGTGAGTTATCCTTTGTATCTTGTTAATAAAGTCTTCAGCTTCTCCCCTCATTTACGCTGGGTAGAAAAGCTGTGGAAAAATAAATTCGTATGATATCAGGATTTTAGTAATCACTGAAATACCCTCCTAGTATTATTCTATGTTTTCTGTCTTATTATTTTTATGTGTCTTCATATTTTTTTACTTATATTTCATTAATTCCCATGCCCCTACGTTGACAAGAGGTGATTTCCTCGAGGCCAGTCCTTGACAGGTATGATTGCTGAATGCACTTCTTGGTCAAAATCAATAGTGATATTTAACATTACTAAGTTTAAATGCCAATTTATTTTACCAAGTACAAGGACGATCGAAATAATAACATTCCAAGGGAAAGCTGAATTGGGCATCCGGCACGATTGTGATTCCAATGGGAAAACCCTAAAATTGACAAAAATAAACTCAAATGGGCCCCCAGGCCTTAGAGGTACTCAAAAGAGAACTAACCTAGACAAAGCCGATCTTAGCTGGGCACAGAGCATACACAACAGAAGGGCGTTTTCGAACAAGTGGCTCTAGGCATGTGAGAAAAACAGCACACTCCCCGATGGGACCTCCAAATGCTAAGTATTTTTTAGGATGAACCTCTCCACCGTAAACAATTCCAATAAGATTGAATTAAATCAAATAAAAAGACGCCCATATTTAATAGATAGCCTTATTCCCGGGTGGCCCTGGGGAAACATGGAGAGGGGTTGACCATGGATAGCCAGGAGACCACGAGTTCATTCTTGGGAGGGGGGGAGCAGTTTAAATAGTCTGTGGGAGTGGTCTTGACCTTCCCTGCGGAGGTGTCACTGTTTAGCTGGGATAAAGCCTCTAGGCAAACGATTCAGACATTTTGTATAGGTAAGTATACTGAAAGGAACAAATACTCTAGATATAAAAAATAATGGCAGGCATTGTGTGTAGGTAATTCCAAAAAAAAAAAAAAAAAAAGATGCAATTGGCCAGCAGAGATGATGTTCAGCATCAGGTGTCTTTAATAAATAAAAAATAAAGTCTCAATCAGAGATCAGCTCACATTTGTCAAATTGATAGAATAAAAAATACTAAGTATTTTAGAAAGCATTATCAAAAATCCCTTGATTACTATAGCACTGTAATATAGCTTAAAACCAAAAATCAAAATCAAAGCATTGTTTTGACTATCTAGATCTTTTGTGTTTTTATAATGAATTTTTGGATGAGATTTTCCATTCCATGAAAAGCTATATTGAAATTTTCTTGGGTTGCTTATTAGTTCTCAAAATTGCTTTTGGTCAGGTAGTCATTTTTATTTACTTAATATTAGTAATTCATACTACTGGGAGGTTTAGTCAGCTTCTGGTATTTCTTCAATTTTATTTTCAGTGTTTTTTAATATTTTATTTTATGAAGGTCTATTTTCTCTGTTACATTTATTCCACAATATTTATTTAGAGTATTTTGAGTATAGTCATCTCCTTGGTTTCTAAGTATATCTTTCCTTGATATATGAATGTTTACGATTTCTATGTTAATTTTGTATCTTGCTACTTTGCTGAATTACAAGAGGTACATTCTTTAGCTTTCAGTGCCTTTCACGTACAGAATCATATCATCTGCAAATAAGGATATTTTGACTTCTTTTCCTTTTTCTATCTCTGCTGTCTCATTCTCTTGTCTTACTGCTCTAGTTAAAATTTGGAGTACAGTATGAACAATAATGTAGAGAATATACATTTTTTTCTTATTCCACAAATGGTGCTAGTTAAACTGGTACTTGTGGAGTATTCACATAGAGTCTTCTCTCTTAGTGTTTGAAAAATTCAACTTGAAAGGGTCAAGAACCTCACCATAAGACCTTGAATCTGTTAGAAGTGAAAGAGGGAATACACTTCAACTTATAGACATAAGAAATAATTTCCTGAATTGTACTCCAGTAGCATAGGTATTAAGACCAATAATTGATAAATGGGGCCTCCTGAAATTAAAAATGTTTCTATTACGTAAAAGACATCATCAATTAAGGAAGACACAATTTAAAAAATGTGACAAAGATATATATATATATATATATATATATATATATATATATATATATTATTCAAGCTCAAGCTAGATGCACTGTTTTTACCACTATTGAAACTTCCATTATTATAAAATAAAAACCTTAAAGAAATTTATTTTTAGTTCCTTTTCAATGCTTGGCATCATCAGTTTGTCAAATAAGTGATATCTTGTGATGCTATCGTTTGAATTTATATATTAAATCTAATTTCATTGACATAATGAAGGCAGTCACAGTGGTACACACCTTTAATCCCATCACTAAAAAGGCAGAGTTGGGAAAGCAGGCAGAACTATGACTTTAAAACCAGTTTGGTCTACACAGAGACTTGGCGAGTTTCAAGTTTTCTGGGTCTTCATGGTGAGAACCATTAGCTATTAAAAGAAGAAGGGGGTAGGAGTAGAAGGAGGAGGAGGAGGAAAGGGAGGAAAGGAAAGAAAGAAAGTATGAATAAAAATTCCTGAAAGAAAGCGGGCAGTGGTGGCACCCACCTTTAATCTCATCCCTCCGGAGGCAGAGATAGGTGGATCACTGTGAGGTTGAATCCAGCCTGGTCTGCAAGAGCTAGTTACAGAACAGGCACCAAATCACCACAGAGAAACCCTGTTTCAGGGGAAAAAAAATTCCCAAAAGGAATCTGTATTGACTGATTGACTGGTTAGAATTTCAATACTGTAGAAAGATTGAAATGTTTCAGGTCTACAGGCTAATTACATTTTCTTCAGCTAAGTTCTACCACTCTGTATCAGCCATTCCTTCACACACACACACACACACCCCACAATAATTAAGATCTTGGAACAGTACGCAGATAATCCTTTTGAGAATATATTGACTTAGCAGGCAACTAGCTTCTACCAACTCAAAAGCAAGGGGCACCTTCAGGTAGCATCAGGAACCTATGGGAACATTTCTCATATCTCAATTCATTGACCTCTCTGATGTACCCTCTAATTTATCTTAAAGTTGCTTTGACTTAAATCTTTCTCTGTTCTGTAAACTTTAAAAACTTTGTGAAGTTGCTTCAGTGTTGGAAATTGAATATAAAGTGTTCTGAATCTGTTTCCTGGCAATGGTCACTCAAAATATACCCAGAATAAACTATAAACTATCTTTTAATCGCTTTTGAATGAGAGCTGTTGTTTTGCAACAACAACAAAAGAAAGAAAGAAAAGAGAGAAGAATGAGGCACTGAGGAAATTCACATCAAACAATTTACTCAAAACAAAATCCACTGTTTTCCTTACTACTCAAGAGTTTCTGTATTAAGTAATAAACTACTAGGACATACCAGAAAGAAACAAGGTGAGATGATTTTGAAAAAAAAAAAAACCACCAAAACTAAAACAAAAAACAACTGATCCCATTTCGTGAAGTAGAACCCATAGTTGATGTTTCAATATTATTTATATTCTTTTATATTCTTAAATTAATTTAAAGGCTAGCCATGACCATGTATTGATATGTAGTCCAAGCTTCCCTTTCTCTACCTCATGGTCTTCTTACCTTAGCTTCCCAAATTCTGAGAGTACGATTCCATAAGTAACAATTATTAATATAATAAGGAAACTTTAAGAACTGAAAAAATCAGAAAATGAAATGTGAAAAATGAGGCAAAAGTTGACATAAAAGATTGCAAGAATGAAGATGAGCAAAAGTGAGAAAATTGTGTGTAAACATTTTGTCAACAAGATAAATGTGCCGCAACTGAATTACCAAGACAGTAAAAGTTAATATACTTTCATATTTCAATGCAAAACTCAAGCCTCATGGAAAATATGCCCTATTGATTTTTCTGTTAGGCTTATATGCAAGTGTAAACGTTTTATTATTTGATTTTTTTCACCCAAATATACTGAATCATTTCCAAATATATTTATACATGAAATTATTCTGTATTTTCTCTGAATGACAAGCCTACTGTAAGAGAAAATAAATTGAAGACATTAAACAGATGTTTCAAACATGTGTTTATCAAAATGTGTTTCTGTGGTACTACAAGCAAATTTGAGACTCCTATTATAGAATATTTATTTTTATTTTGCTCTTTGGGATACATTAAAACATGAACTAAGTTTTAATTATTTTACTGTGATATCAAACTAGTAAAGGGTCTATGTTGGGAGACACATGAAGGGATGATCGAGTGAGGAAATGTGGTTACATATGATTCTAATTCTTATATACAAGTATAAATTTTTTAAAGAAAAATAATTTATGCAATCTTTAATTAATTACTCTATCCTACAGGAACTTTTTGTTCAAATACAATCATGAGGTTTTAACTGTTTTTTTCTCCTGTACTAGATATGTATAGTTATCATTCTAATAACATTCAATGTGAAATTGTAGGAATAGGTTTTGAAGATATTCTATCATCACTAGTGAAAATCTGAATTAACACTGAAAAGCCAAAACAGATCATTACTCTATGTCATAAAATTAAATCTTTATTTGAGAAAATTCAAAGCTTCTTCTATAATTGTTTGTGATTCCAAAAATGCAAATTAAATTAAAGGAAAGGACGAAAGAAAGAGAAAGAAAGAAAGGAAAAGTGCATAATACATAATTCCCCTGGAAGACTTTGTGAAACATTACTGCAAACTCAGCTACCTTGAGTTTCTCTGACCAAAGCAGCATTAATATATTGAGAAAGCAAAATAAGCACTTTGGCTGGAATTTACTAATTACATTCCAATAATTGGCATCCTGCCTCCAGTTGTAAGGTAAGATTCCAGTAGAATATGAAATTGGTGTTTGTTCCCAACAGTGGCAATAGCTATGCTGATTCACTCATTGTCTGCCCTGTGAATTGCAGGAATGACTGACAGATTCATGAAGCTAATTCAGATAAGGCCATGGCCTCTAGTGACTGCCAATATTGTTCGTTCCTTAAAAAAACAAAAACAACCTCACTTGACAAGCTTTAAACTGTATTTATATCTAATGGCTTTATCTAAAATTAACTAAACTACTCATTTTAGTAGTAATCTAATGCCCCATAAAAGGAACTTCACGTGCTAGATTTTGTAGTCTATTCTATGACTTATATTAAATAAACAGTGTAAGGAAGAGATGTTTTCTCAGTTGCATATTGTTGAATTACCAGCTTTAGCATCATACTTCATTTAAATTTTACAATCTTCAGATTTTTTATGAAATAATATGGTACTATTAAAAATACATTTTAAAGACCCATGTCTGTCTGCATAGTTCATTAGGCTTCATTCATTTGCTTATTGGAACACACATTGACATACATTTGGTAAATATTGCAAGTTTTAAAGAAAAAAGTTTTGTTTAGGCCTGCTGGTAGGGAGGTGTCTGTATTTCTTCCATTAAGAAATTTCTTTGAAGCTAAATTTCAGCAGGAATAGAGCCCTTCATCACTGTAATAAGGCAAAATAGGTCAAGCCTGCATGGGGCCAAACTAAAAGAAACCAATTTTCTAAATAGTTTTCCTAGCTGGAGGACAAACTAAAAAAACAAACTAAAAAACAGTGTCTTTCTGGAAAGTTGCAATTGGTTGTAATAGAGCAAGCAAAAGCAAAAAAAAAAAAAATGTAAAAGCTTTGCTGTCAAAATGGAAGTTAGCCTTTCAGCAAGAATGAGAGCATAAACCACCTTTATGGTTTTCTTCTGTCACCATACTTTTAACAAAGCAGATAAAGAGAACTAATGAGAAGGGAAAATGAAGACTATATACCATGCACTAACTAGGCTAACATTTAATGTGTAGGTGAATAAACATATACCTACATAATGTGTAGGTGTATAAACATTCAATTGTTTCTTTTAGATAATGTTCTTATTAATGAGAAGTTTGCATATGCATATAATATGTTTTGATCATATCTACTTCCCTCAAACTCCTTCTAAATTCTTCTCCCAAATCTATATTCTTTTATTTCTTGGAGTTTTATTGCTGTGATAAGATGCCATGACCATGGGCATTCTAATGTAGGCAAACTTTTCATTGGAGATGGCTTTCAGGTCAGAGGTTTAGTTTATTGTCATCATGACAGGAAGCAGGGCGGCACACAGGCAGACATGTTCATGAAGATGTAGTTGAAAGTTCTATATCTGGATCCACAGGCAGCTGGTAGTGAGAATGAGCCACAGGGCCTGGCTTTAGCTTCTGAAACCTCAAACTGCACCCCCAGTGATATTCTTCCTCCAATAAGGCCACACCTATTCCAACAAGGTCACTAATCTTAATTCTTTCAAATAATACCACTTCCTATGAGGCGCATTTTCATTCAAAAACCACACATAATTTTTTTTTCTTTTTTTGATTTGGTTTGTTTCTTTTTTTAACAGAGTACAATTTGTCCTGTCCCTACATCAATGGATATGTGTATCCATTGGGCTAAAACCAAAGAGAAAACTGACACTTCCTACCCCAGAAGCAATCACTGATGGATAAGTTCCTACCTTGGGGAGATAGCTTATGAGTCTTACTTCCTTCAAGCTGGAATGTTGACTAATGTCACGTAGCGTTCAACTTGTGCAAGCAGCCACAATGACTATTGTGACAACTGAGGCAAGGCAGTAGAGACATTCATCCTTCTTGAATTCTTACTGATGCCATTTCCAGTTCAAAGTCC